>NW_017537312.1:1008350-1009552 GCF_001853355.1 Bactrocera latifrons
ATCCCCATTTCCCTAAAGCTCCTGATGTCTGAGTACATTGCGAATTCTGCAATGACATGTACCCAATCCTCATTTCGTGCTCCACACGCACATTCCCATGGAGGGACAACGTCCGGTGTGTTTAACGTGGGTACCTGCTGACGACAGCCTTACTCCACGGCACTCAAAAGTACAGCGGATCAAATCAATGCGTTGATCAGCGCCCTGAGAATGCCAAGCATTTTCAGTACCAATGGAGGGACAGACAGACGGTCTTGCCTAAATCGACTGAGTTCGTCAAGCTGATCATTTATATTTCACATATCGGATAGTGAAACAAGCATTATCGGCCAATCTCAAAGTGTTATCATATCATTTAGCGTAATTTAGGAAATTCCACTAGGATTATGCTTTAGTTTTGCCCAATACTGTATATACGGACATACAAAAACATTGTAAATATAATATAGATATATTAGCATATGAGTATTACTTAACACATAATTTGTGGAATGTGTATGTGTGCATATGTTTACATACATACATACAAACAATTGTAGGCAACATATAAAAATGCATAGTTAACAATGGAAAGTAGTAAACTGTATGTCAGTTAAATGCATTCGAGAGAATTCACTGAGCACATTATATAATCATTGGAATTTGCACTGAAATACTGAAATTTCCATGGCGGCAAGCAATGTATTTCATTGCAAAATTGTATTTGCAAATGGAATTAGTTGAAAATATAAAATTAGCAAACAAAAGAAATTCACATAAAATATGTATATTTGTAACATGTATGTATATGTGTCTGTATGCAAGTATGGATGTGACCACAGCCTAACCAAAGTTTGCTAGTGGACATTTGCGTTACAGTTGTACATATGATAAGCTTTGCGGTAAGGCTTGCAATAATTTATTAAAACAAAACGGGAAACGCAAAACAGAAATAAGGAAAAAAGTAAATAATTATGAACAGATTCGCTTCATTTGCGAGCTGCCAGCGCATTCAGCACATACACATAAAGAGTCAAAAGGGGAGCTTTGCGTAAAAATGCATTAAATAAAGATGCATCGTTATAAATTTTATTAAAAAAACAAACTGTAAAGTGGTTTTGTATAAAATATTTTGTAATATTAGGTTGTCAAAAAAGTCTTGCGGTATTTTTATTGAATTTTCAATTGTTCATCAAATTTTTTTTGATGACTCATGCCCAGCT
>NW_017537312.1:1009822-1044303 GCF_001853355.1 Bactrocera latifrons
ACCAGAACGAAAACGTTGAAACCATCGTTGTGCGGTGGAAATGGAAACTGTATCGGGTCCATAAACTGCACAAATTTTATTGGCGGCTTGAGATGCATTATTGCCTTTATCGTAGTAGTACTGTAAAATATGCCGTATTTTCTCTTCTCTCACGAACGACGACTTAAAAGAAGCGACAATCAATCAAACACGTGTTAGCGCGTGAAATGAGCCATCTAAAAAGGTATATTTCCCGGTGCGACCAATAAAACTAGAACTACTACGCGCTCTCAGCGCCAACTAGCGAAAATACCGCAATACTTTTTTTTGACAACCTAATATAATAGTAATCTGTCCACTTACGAGTAATTCGATTTAAATGGACATTTTGAAAAGGCTCTTTATAATCAACACATTTAATTGGCGAAAACTCAATTGCCTCCACAAATTAATTAATTTCACCTAAAGTGATAATTAAGCTAATGTAATGTATTATATCATAATGTATGTTTGTATATCATAATTTACGTATATACAAGAGTTGCATATCAAAGTTTTACAAAAAGATGAAAACAACAGCAAACCTCACTCACGATTACAGTTCAAGCAAAAAGCTCAAAAGCTTCAAATAGTATGCAATGAACACCAAAATAAATTAAGAAAGGTCGCACACATTTTGGATGGAACCAGATTTTTCAATGATTTTTTCAATGTATTTAGATATTCTTATCGCTTTTTTCCACTCTGGTGAGTGAGCCACGATGTTTGTAACACCCAAAAGAAAAAGTGGAAGGCCATAAAAAATATACATATACAGGGTTTCCAGTAAAAGTGATGTGATTTATTTAAAATACACACTAATTGTTAAGGAAATTCAAATAGTTTTTCTGAATATAACATCATTTAAATAGCCTCCACAACTTCTTTGGTGGGAACGAATTCAATGAACTCAAATTTCGAGTATCTTTTTCGCTAAATCAAGTCGTATATACATATGTATGTCATGAATAGCACATTCAATATTGACTTCTAAAGATCAATGACTTAAAATTACGCTACAAGAAGTAGCCTAATGGTGTTAAATCGCAACTTCTTGGAGACCATTCAATGTCACGATTTCTTGAAATAATCGAATCTCCAAACTTTATTAGCAAGAATTCGGTTCGGCAGGCATTGTGTGGCACGTATCACTGTCTTGTTATAACTAGATGTTGTCAAGATCAACTTCTTCCAATTACGGCCATAAGATAGCAGATAGCAGTCTCACAAACCAGCCAATCAAAATTAAGTAAAATTTATTTTTACATTATATATAGTTATAGCTTCGGTGCAGCGGAAATAACGTTAACATGTTCTTGTTTTGCTTCAGATATAGCAAATTTTTGAAAACGACCGTTAAGGATTTTTTATATAAATTTTTCTATAAACCGATCAAAAACCAAAACGAAATATTTTAGGATATCTGAGAAGCTGGAACAGTTATTTTCCTCACTCGATTTCATCACCGATATCGCTTTTAGATGTATTTAGAGTAATTACGATCGACCACACGGTCAGGGTACTGCCATAAACTAAATCGATTCATTTTCTCATACTAATATTGATAATGGCGATTTACCGTATCCAAGTATAACGATACCTTGGGCTCCAGCAGCACTCGCGTATAATATAGCGAGCCTGCAAACAGTTCGACAGTCGTGCTTACTTTGTCAATACACAAACCACTAATTAATGAATTAAAAGTGAGAAGCAGGAAAAACTGAAAGCCAAAGCAGGAATCAAATAAATCTAAATGGTTGGTGCTTCTGCGGTGTGAAGTGGTTTTCTGCTTACTTGTAAAGGCGATGACGTCGGCATCTAATAGAAATTTCGATCACGTTGCATCGTTTAAACCGCAGACTACGCTTCACGCTAACACGGCACAAAAAAAAAAAAAAACGCTGGCACCATGGCGGGGTGAAGTCGAAATAGAAATTGCAATCAAACAAATTAGCTACGAAATTCATTTATAGCCGGTTGAACGCTTTTTGGGGGGTATTCATTTCCATTTCAATGGTTTTAGGCAACACTGCATCACTGCATCGATGACCCAGCGAGCGACCGGACGATGCAGTGGAGGCGGTGTACTCACGTACAACTTACAACAACAGCTTGCTCATCGCTTACAAAACACTTGCCTTTTTTTTTTTTTTTGTAAGAAATATGGTTCGGAAGCACAGTTTAGTGGGTGAGTATGCGTGGACAAATTGCTTTAAAAGATGGTTTCACACAGAGTTTTTAATTGTTTGTCAGTCAGAGAATTTGCAGATACCAAGAGTTATTTGTACTTTATCTTTATAAGATACTTTTACTTAGATTTATACTATCTGGATACATTTTAGTTGCATAATTCTCTTTTTAAATTTTAGTTGTTAGATACAGACCAGCGTTTAATTAATATATTATACCTCATGAGAGAGAGCTTCATGCAATTTAAAGTCTAAAGCTGTTACTTCAATTTGACTTCCTGATGTCAATTTACATAACAACAATTTTTATTAATCAAACTAAGCCGCTAAAGCTTTCAATTCCGCACTGACCTCGGCTAAAGCTTGACGTCGTCTTTTACAGATTTGTATTTGATTGCATAACAAATAACAGATTTTAATTGAATACATTTTCTTAATTATATAATCAATATCAGTGGTTTGGAGTAGCGAAATATTTTTAAAATAATACAATATGGACAAGGTAGTTATTGTTATTATTATAATGTCACAAATATTCCCGATACAGTATTGAAGAATGGGGCCCGAGGTGGTCCTGTCCTAGAGAGTCATTCAAAGTCCGGTTACGTTAAACAAACGGATTTATTCGAAGTTATAAGTAAGGATCCGGTGGTCCCAGAATTGAAATTTCTAAAAAGACAAAATTATATCTTAAAGGATATCTCTTTTTCTAACATGGATGATCTTACTTTTCATTGAGAATTTGAAATTAACCTGCCGTTGACACTTCGTTCCGTCTACACATGTACTTGTCTAGCAATATCTCAACTTAAACCAATAACAGCATTTTTTGTAAAGACCTGACTAGAGTGTTATTACAGTAAATAAGTGAGCAAATGTATAATACATTAAAGAGCTCTGAGCGGGGGATCCTTCGAGACTACTAAAAATATCGAAAGAGTGAAAAATTTTATGTCATTTAAAGAAACACAAAGAATGTAAAATTTTGGGAAATGGGTGTGGCTCTGCTAAATCGTCCATTTGACATTATTTTTCGATTCGTTCAGTTCAATAATTTCTTACACATTGAAATAAATTGTTTTGAACTTTCTAGGTTGGTAGGTTGGTTTGGGTTCTTTCATAAAACCATGATCACCAACATAGGATTAACGAAATGAAGAGATAACCGCAAATATTTTAGCAACAAATATTCCATGTTTTACTTTCCTCTTTTACTTCCAGTTTAGAATAGTTTCGGAGATGATATACTATACGTTTCTAGATTTTGAGACATCTAGTACAATATAATAATAATATAAGTAAATATTCCTTTTCCCGTATTCTTCTAATGTTAATAACTAACTAACAAAAAATGGGTAGCAAAAATATTAATTGCCATTTTTTATAAAACTTAACTTGAAATGCTTGCATCTAGACTAGAATATCTACTTAAAGAAAATTTTCGTACTGAGTCACTGGCGAACTAATAATTAAATTGCTCAATCGGCAGTCAATCGAATTGTGCAATTTTTTATTATTTATATGTACTAATTCAACGACTTAAATGAGAGTAAAGAAAGATCTATATCATTGATAATGTTTGGATTGGTGATTCGAGTCTTCGGCAGGGTTATTGCCCTGACATGAAAACAAGAAATAACAAGAGAACGGGGGAACTGAATAATTATTTCTCGTACACCAGGTAATGCCTTGAAACTGAGTATGAAAATTCTTTAAAACAAAAATTACTAAAATAAAATATTAATTTAACGCTTAATTCAAGTGCGTAATATGTATGTTTACAGAAGCTGTTATGTACATAAATTACCCGTACAGTAGGCTAAGCCCATTTAAAGTAATTATTTATGACATTGGTGGCGGCGGCAACATCAGCAATGTCCGTGCTAAATGTAAGTAAGTGATGGCGCATTCTGCACATTAAACGACAGTGACGGCTACTGACTTTAACGCGAAAGCTAACTACTCGAATGGCGGCGTTGTTGTGGCAGATGATTTTTATTATTATTTTATATTTTTATGCCACCGACTTTGATATTTCAGCCATTGCTTTTGTAATTGTAGCCAAATGCGTTATCATGATGATGCTGCATACCGCTAACAAACGGCGCGGATGATTACTGAAATTTCGAGTTCGCTGTCATTTGGGCAATGTAGTTGACCGTAGCCGACCGACGCTATTTGGATTTGGCTCGAAGTGATGCAGCACCAAACATCATAGCGCGGTACATATCGAATAAATTGCCATTTACCAATTACATAAACCAGCGGTGACGGGGGCATGTTGATTTGGCTTGACCAAAGTCAACAGCGTACAAGCAAAAGGCCGACCTGCTGAATCGTTCTACGGGTTAATGGTCAGCGGCCTGCGGCCTACAACGTACGGCGCAATACGCGTATGCAGCTACTCAAATGATAGTAATGTCCAGAGCAGCAAAGTCATATTGAAGTACACACATTACCCTGCAGAACTATGTACAGCTGAGACGCTACTAGAAACGAAGGGAATTGCTGGAGTTGGAGCTCCCGAGACCGGATAATTATACTTTAGGAGAATTGGTCCCAGATCTTAGAAAGACGTACAGGAAGTAGTAGAGAGTGTATAAATTCCGTATCGCTCTACTTTTTTGTTCCTCCCCTATTTTTGGCCCTCTGCAGACGTTAGCAAGGCTGGATATGAGCTTCCATATATATCGGAGTTTTGCTGAGTTCTTCACAATTGTTTCAATCATATCCTAATTAAATGCAAAAAGAGCAATTCTATAGTTTATAACAAAAAATGAAAGCCATCTATAATAACTTCGTAGCCCAAACTCACAGGCAATAGTTAGCCACCGAACATACTTCTACCATGGATCATAAAACTCATCGGCTATTTCGAAGTATTCATCAGAAAGTAAAGATCCATAGTAGGTCCGGTGAAAATTCCTTCTGAATAATATGGTATTCATATTTTTTTTCTTTCTTTAAGCACTTAAGGTACGATAAAAAATATTTACAAATACTCCAACTCAAACTCATCCAACATATCCAAAAATTTTCAAAGTCTATATAAAATCTCGTTCCCTCCAAATTAACTTCTAATATTAGCCACTACGTCAGTTTGTCCCAATGCATATTATTGATAAAAACAACAATACCCGCCTAGCTGGGTACTTATGCTGACTTGTTTGCATTGAAAACATAGATACAATGAAATTTGGATAATCAAGCCGAATGCCAGCATGAAAGTGTAATTTCAAAACGCATACAATTGGAAAGCATTCATGAGTTCAATGGGAAAATAAGCAGCAAAGAGGGAATTGAACAAGGATAGGGCAGACACTGATGTGTGGAACACAATGCTAGCGACAGACTGCAGCAGCACGACAGTGAACTGAAAATGGCGTTGTGACCCCTAGTACAAGAACGTTTGTGAGGGGGCAGCAACATAGCAATGACCGGCATGTACACAAAAAAACGCAATTGTCAATTTTGCATGTACACAATTTCTTGTGGCCATACTAATACCTTGAACTTCAATGAAATTTTAATATTTTGTTCAAAGTGAAATTTTTAAGCAAAATATAAGTAAATAGGTAAATTTATTTGTTTTAAATTATCAATTATTGTTATAAATGATGTAACAGAGCTATTTTATGCTTTTATTTGTAAAAATAACGTCAGGTTTATTTGAGCTCTGAGTAATTTTACATTTTACATATTAGTGGCATCACCGCTCTACCTCAGCTCTCTATCTTCCATTCTACTGTCAACTCTACTGTCGTCCTACTGTCGTTGGCAAATATAGGATHAAATTGMAGTTAGCGAGAACGACAACTGTCGGCCTGCCGTCGTGTAGTCGTGCAGTTGTCAAAATAGGTCCGTCCATAAGAACGTGTGTATTTTAATATTTGACAGATGTCGTTTGCAGTCTGTCGCGAGCATTGTATTCCACATATGAAAGAACGGGTTATTACATAATAACAACAAAGTGAATACGTCGAAAAGTTACCAAAACAAATGATAAACACTCGAGTTCACACGAGCATGCGACTCATTTGCATATAATTATGGCGCGCCGACTGGAACCATGATGGCGACACAAAAAAATTAAGAATTTTACGAGGAGCATAAAAACAACATGAGTGCGATTGTTGTTCATTATTGTAAATGAACTCAGAAATGCTTTTGCCCTGCGCCTATAATCAGTGCCGACTACGGCCAGACTCGTCGCAACTTAAAACTAAGTTGCTTTATTCATTATTTCTATCTGCTAGATTGTCTAACCGAGATTGAAGAAGTGTATTAATAATGGTATAGTATGTACATATCTACACATCTCATTATAAATTCAAAAGTTTACAAAAGCAAAAGAATTAGAAGAACTGATACCGCACTGATCATTTAAAATGTGATTCCACTAAATATGTTAATTTCCAATCCACCAGCTATCTCATTAAGTCAATCGACAGACTGTCTGCCCGGTTGATGGTCGTAAGTTGAGGTTTTTGTTGTGGTCTTAGTCAGCACTCTCGATACTTCTACTTATTAACTGATTTACATAAATTCACTTTTGCGCCACAACAGGCGGACACCAGCCGAAATACAATGGAGATAAATGGACGCTCACATCCGAAGCTCAGGCGTGCATAAAAACGCTTCGATAGAAGAATGAAAGCTACAGCAAAAGTGAAAAATAAAGTAAGCCACAAAACAGCAAAGAAAAACACCTGATCGATTCAAGAAATAATAATAACACGATACGTGTTTGAATTCTATATTAATATGCTGGTCTGGGGAAGGACTGAAACTCTTATAACGAATATTTGGGTGCCTTGGCACCTATCGAATTTTGAAAACCGCCAATTTGCATTTATACCGAATTTGGGGGAAAATATCTTTATGATTCACTTTATCAAATAATTGGCAGTAAGTTAACGGTATCACAAATTCAATGAAATTTAGATCACAAATTTAGGGACGTTAATTTGACTAATTTGTATTGAGAAAAATTATTCAAGCGACATTAAGCTGTCACCTTGGGCTGTTGAAAAAAGCACAACCGAACTGGTTGTATTCACGAAGAAGTACAAAATTCCGGATGCGCATCCACATTCAATGAGAGGAGCATGTCTCCAGCCTGCTGACAGATTTAAATACCGAGGGCTCCTGCTGGGCAGCAAGTTTTCGTGGAAACCCGGTATTGAGGAAAGAGCAAGGAAGGCATCGGTTGCCTTCCACTACTGCAAAGGACTTTTACTTTTGGTAAAAGGTGAGGTCTCTCAACAAAGGTAGTTGTTTAGCTCTAGAAAACTATATACAAGACTATATATGTAGCTTTAATGAATTTTTGAATAAAAGTGCTGGTAAAGACCACATCATTATCCAAAGCGTGGTCCTCAACAGCGTGTATGGTGCACTATTCGCACGGTCCTTCAAGCCTAGAGCAAAGCTTAAGAGATCTAAGGTGATCAGCTTCTCAGAAGAAGATTTGATGGAATCATCTTAACAATCCTTTTCAAATGTGCGGCCTTTTCCAGATCAAGACTAAAACAAATTGGATCTCTTACTTTTAGACATCTACAAGCTATAATAGTCTAAAGACCTAAGCAGATTTGTGATAAGTTCAAGGCGCTTTGTCGACAGCTGATATCTAACCAACTGAGTTTCTCATCTGACAAAGGATTGTACATAGCAGACTAAATGAGATCTCGCGCTATGTCGAGGGATAAGCCATCTCTCTATTTCATATTTTAGGCTATTGCAAAAGCACTCCTTTTTTGTTATGTATGATTGATATATTAATACTATAATTTCGTAACAACGTTCGAAAATTTGACAAAATTCGGTGAGAAGTTTGCCAAACAAACTTTCCTCAAACTTATCACAAACACTATTATCATTGCAGATCCATACAAAAAATTGCAAAAGAACTTCAAACCTTTAAAATTTTCTCAAACCTATAAAGCTTACACCAGTACCATTAACTCAAATAAATCTTGTCACCATTATCAATTTTCTAAAATTGTATAAGCATTCAAATCAATTCGCGCGTATATGCAGAAGTGTGTGTGTAAGTCAGTGAGTACATAATTTGCAGATATTGTATTGCACCCCGTAGTCGCAGCTTTACATATACTGGGTTTTTCAATAGGCAGTCGATGATTATGGTGGTCAACACCTTGCTAATGTAGCACTTTAACAAAGGTTTTGCATTCCGATTTTCAAGATTTGCCTCATAAAACAAAATTTTCCGAAACAGTCGAGAAACTGGAATTATTCTACCAAAATTCTTCTTCCAGAAAAATTTTCCAATTAAACAAGCGACAGTTCTGTAGACTTCACATGACTCAGATTTCTTCAAAAACATCTAACACCTCGCCGATGTGAATTTAATTATTCACCAAGGTCACATCATTACGCGGTCACATTCGTCCCAATCGAAACCACCTTTATGAATTTGTATGTAAGAGTAAAAAGATAGAATGATTGCATGCCAAGAGCAGCTCACCAAATTAAATTTATCTTGCACAACTTACAATAGGCAAGTGTAAAAGTAGTCGAACAAAGGAATGCAATGAATAATACGAATTCAAGTATAGGCAAGCGCTCGACTTTCCACTACTCTTCTCACGCCAGATTAGTTCCAATAAGGCGCATTTACGCGATGACTTTAAAAGTATGCATATGCATGTATATATATATGTACATATGTATTGTTTCAATAGTTCGAAAACAAAAGCATAATACACACATACAATAGAATATAGATTAATAGAATATATAAATAAGGTTTTGATAAGAAATCATTTCTATGATGATAAGTGGCTATCAAATCTGGGTGAGACTGCAGAAAGAAACTTTAAAGAGGCAGGAAAGGCAATTTAACAGATTAAGCAACGTTCAAACCAAGTCTGATAGTAAGAAAATGTTAACAAAAGGTTAAACTACTAGAAACTTCTGGTATAGATTTAGTTTGCTACCGGTGATTTGAAATGGTTTAGTGCATTGACGGCTAGAACCCTCGATATCGAATCATTATAGCATATACACATCAAAATGAACGAGCTAAATCAAGTTCTGGAATGGAAACTGTTTTATTTGCCAATGATATTTTAGTTTGGTGCAACTGAAATTAAAGTTTTTCTTAGTTTTTTGAAAGTGATATTCCAAATCTCACATTTTGAAATTAAAAAAAACCAGAAAGAAGAAAGGTGAAATGTAGGTTGGTTAAATATACTAATTATCGTGAGATCATGAATAATTACACTTGTACAACTAGATTTGTTCATTATGGTACCCAGTACTCTTAGAAACAGATCAAAAAGATCGTAGCAATCGACAAGGTGGTAGAACTCGAGGGGTTAATATCAATTCCGACCAAAGGGTATCACTGTCAGCGAGCTCAAGACCTGTATCGGAGGGAATGCATATCTTCTTATAATAAGTCGCACTTCCGAGAAGTACGTTGATGGCTGACACTTCTGAGACTGAAGGCAAATTGAAAGAATACTCCCGCCCCAACCTTCACCTTAAACTTCGATATATCCGTGAAAAATTTCAATGTGCTCGGAGAAGATGCCAATAGAAGTAGTGTCCACAGCGACGCAGCGGTCTATGTGGAGATATGCATGTGAAGGATTATCAAAAGCCAAATTTTAGTGATCTTCGTCGTGACTAAAAAGATCGTTAGAATCTTGAAGGTTCCGTAAGAGAGCGTTGGCCAATTATAAAGCTAAACAATAATAAGAATAATTAAGAGTATTACTGAAAGAGTAATCTTTTAATACACAAAAGAAGTCAGGCAAAAATTTAGACAAAGGCAATTGAGCTGCCAGCAGCTGTCGTTAAACAGAGTCGACTGGTAAAATTTGCATTCAAAATATATTATATTTCTTTGAGCTTGACTAAAATTAAGGCGTATTTATCTTATTGACAATTTTATGCTGGCATTCGGAGAAGAACGCACGCTTCCGGATGTAGAATTGGTAGGCAAACTTGTTTTCTTGATTTTTTGTTTTCATTTAGTTGTTGTTATATCAAGAGGCGTTCGGCATATAAAAAGTACGAGCGTGTATATAATGTAGTCAAAATTGTTCAGATATATAAGTATATACTAAAGCAAGTGAATGAACACAAATTTGGATCCGGCAAGAATGTGAACATCACGAAACCGAGGAAAAAAGTTAGGCACATCACTCTTTTAGCGACTGTATAAGTAGATGAAAGAAATAAAATGAAGTAAAGATGTCACGTGTATGGAGCGAATAGCATAGCATGACTATAAACTTAAGCAGATTTGCGATTTGCTGTTGTTGTTGCCTTTTAAGCTGTGGGTGTTGCGAACAGCGGCGAACGCTGGAAAGGCACAAAGTGACAAAGTGTCGCAAAAATACGCTATGCGCGCAAAACTGAAGCAAAAATGTTAGATCACTTGATTTGTTGACTTACAGTTTGCTGGAGAACTTAACCATTCATTCGCAGCTCATAAATTTCGCTCGCCTCATTTTGCATACACTGTGGTTCCTGTGGAAATGGGAATAAACTGCACTTATCCGCCCCTTTAACCGTATTTGTGCGAGGAATGGGCGAAGTTTCATCGAAGCTTGCGCGGGTATGTGCATATAATGTTTCATGTGCGCCTTGAAAGAAATATCTGTGGTGTGGAAATCTCAACATCTAGGGACGTGCGAGGTGTGTTCAAAAAGTATCACGAATTTTGTGTTTTTTCAAAAATTATTTATTTATTCATGAATATCTATTTTGTCACCTTCAAAGTAATCCCCATGAGATTTTTCCAATCTTCGAAGCACTTCAAAAAATCATTTTTTTTTATCTTGTTCAGCTCCTCCTGCGATGCCGTCTTTATCTCGTCAAGAGAAGCGTAACGTCTTCCTTTCATAGGCCTCTTCAGTTTAGGGAATATGGTGGCATCATTAGTGTGTTGTTTTTGGAAAAAAAGTCGCGCACAAGCAACGATGTGTGAGCAGGGGCGTTATCGTGGCGCTAAAGCCAATTTTTGTCACATCTTCTCGGCCTTCTGAGAATATTTTGTCCCACCGATAAACGTTGCTTCGGTCCAAGGTAGCTTCTCCGTAAGCCATAGTCAACATTCGGAATGCATCCGCGCACTTAATTTCTTTTTTCACACAAAATTTCATACGGGTTCTTTGATACAATTTTTTTGAATAGGTAAAAATCGAAGACGATCCAAAGCAGCTGTCAATAATTAAATGAACTGAATTCAAAATGGCCGAGCTTGTCGGCATAAGTGAGAGACATGAGTACCAACATAACGCCACAAAAACTTCGAAATTCGAATATACGTAACCCGCGAAAATTCAAAATTCGCGATACTTTTTGAACACACCTCGTACACTTGATAAAACAGATTCAAAATAGCAATAGTTCATAAATGGGTATAAAAAATATTGAGAAATCTCTACTGTTCGGTAATGTGATATATCTTAGACGAGCTGAGAAACGAGCTTGGAACAATATTTCTTCACAAAACTGAAATTCACATCTTCGTTTCATTGAAACCGTTCAAGTAGAATTTCGACGGTCCACTCGATTGGACTAAGATAACCCGTTATGCAGAAAAAAACGGCTTTGCGAAAATCTTACGATGACACTTTACTCACATAGCTCGGTTAGCGTATGTTAGGACGAATAAGTAGGATATGGAACAATCTCCGAAGGCTTCTTCTTGGAATAACTCCCTTAGTCAGAGTTCGCAAAAGACGCAGACTTTGGTCTGAGTTAATTCTTGACAAGTTCTGGTAATTTAAAATCGACTGTTGTAGAACATTGGTTAGGTTCTCACTTCTTTATATCAATTTAGATTGTTCTTGTGGTAGTTGACAGTCCTGGCTAAAAATTAAAGTCTGGATCTCTTCACTTTAGCTACATAGGCCCGACTGCCTTAGAAACGACAGAGTTGTCAGTGGCTGCACTGTGTGCATATGCTGTTTGACTTAGCCACTGTGTTGGAATAAAGGATATAAAAGTGGAGCACGCGTACTTTGCTCAAAAGATTAAAAAACAATTGCTGTTACTCACATACAAACTGATTTTTATACTGCAAATATAAATTTGATTTATGTATATACGAGGATGGTAAATCACTGTCGTGATGTTGGTATTTGATGAAAGCAAAAAGAACGAGTCATAAATTTGGATAAAAATAGAGCATATTTTGGATTTCATACCATAATGTGCGATTACGAATACAAATGAAGTCGAAGAATAAAGGACTTGCGTGAGAAGTTTTACTGCTATTTTTCTTAATAACATTTAGACTTGAAAAAAGTGATGTATATAAGAAGTGATGAAATCCAAATAAATGTAGAATTTACGCTCAATCTAGACGATTTTTTCATGTTCGCAACTGCGGAAATACAAATAAACAGTGGTTTATCTGCGGCTGATCCTCCAAAACAGGTAATAATAGGTTGTCAAAAAAGTCTTGCGGTATTTTTATTGAATTTTCAATTGTTCATAAAATTGGTTACAATAATGCGATTTAAGTCAAATATGCGCCGTTTTGTTCGATGACGCGTTTCCAACGAGATGCCAACTTCATAATGTCCCTCTCATAGAAGCTCGCTTCCCTATTGGCAAAAAACTCRRAGAGCCAATTTTCACAGGACTCTCTTGTGGCCAACTTCAGACTACCAAGCGCGTTCGCCATGGACAGAAACAGGTGGTAATCACTTGGTGCGAGATCCGGACTATACGGTGGATGCAACAGAACCTCCCATCTGAGCTCCCGGAGCTTCTCGCGCGTCACTAAAGATGTGTGTGGCCTGGCGTTGTCCTGATGKAAGACAATTCGGCCTCTGTTGATCAAAGATGGCCTCTTCTGCATGAGTGCTGCCTTCAAGCGGTCCAGTTGTTGGCAGTACAAGTCAGAATTGAGCGCTTGGCTATAGGGGAGCAGCTCATAGTGGATTATTCCCTACCAATCCCACAGAACACACAGAATAACCTTCCTTTCCGTCAATCCAGGCTTGGCCACCGTCTGGGCCGCTTCACCGCTTTTCGACCACGACCGTTTGGGCATTACGCTATCGTAAGTGACCCACTTTTCATCGCCAGTCACCATACGTTTCAAAAACGAGTCGTTTTTTGCGATTCAGAAGCGATTCGCATGCGTCGATACAGTCAAAGATGTTTTTTTCGTCAATTCGTGTAGCACCCATACATCGAGCTTCTTAGTGACTCCAAGCTTCTTCAAATGGTTTATAACGTTTTGATGACTCATGCCCAGCTCTTGACCGATGCTACGGCTGTAACTATGCCGCTCTCTTTCGACCAATTCAGCGATTTTATCGCACTTTTCGACGACAGACTTTCTACACCAGAACGAAAACGTTGAAACCCTCGTTGTGCGGTGGAAATGGAAACTTTATCGGGTCCATAAACTGCACAAATTTAATTTTCGGCTTGAGATGCATTTTTGCCTTTATCGTAGTAGTACTGTAAAATATGCCGTATTTTATCTTTATTTTGCTCCATGTTTGCGACGCTATAACTCACGAACAACTTAAAAGAACCGACAATCAATCAAACACGTGTTAGCGCTTAAATGAGCTCTCCAAAAAGGTATAGCATGGCCCGATGCGACGAATAAAACTAGAACTACGCGCTCTCAGCGCCAACTAGCGAAAATATAGCGCAAGGCTTTTTTGACAGCCTAATATTATAGTCAACAAGGTTAAGACGAAAAATCATACTCGCTGTCGATAAACCTAGAAATGATAACCGAACGAATAAGAATGGAATTTTGAAATTAATATATTTGGCGGAGGATATGTTGATTTTTAAATAAAATCAAATGGGTTAAGATTTGCTTTATGAGCCAGTATGCTTTTCATAGTAAGCCTTATTCCAGTATTTCCTCTTTAGAAATTGGCAAAAGCAGCTGGTAGTGGAGAAATTTGAGTGATATGAGTCTTTATCCCCTATCGAGCTGAAAGTAGTATCTTTATGTGAATTGAACATAAAAATAATGAACTGCGATCTTAGTTTTGCATTCGCCACAAATTTGCCTCGACTGTCGCAGTTGCTTATGCGCTTAAATATATACTCATATGGTATTTATATACATACATACATATGGACTTTTGTAGAAATTTCTTTAAGTCGCTGACTGGCAGTTTCCGAATAGAAAAGCCTGCGGCGCAATTGTCAGTTGCATCAATTCGATTTGCGATTTACAGACCGATAAAGCTAGACACATAAATGTGAGCATATTGACATGTATAAACACATAAGTATGTACATACATAAGTAAGAAGGTATAAATATGCATTTTACTTGGTTTTGTGTACCTTTTGTTTATAGCAAGCAGCGGCGCCGTTCGCAAATATTGACTTCCGATAATTAATTTTTTTATTTTGCTGTCTAATTTTTATGGCGCTTCAATGAAGCTACCAGAAAAAAATGGAAAAAATATGAGTATCACTTGAGATAACAATATAATTCAGCAATGAGCTCGGGAAAATTCATTTCAACTACATAAGTATGGAACAGAGAGGAAGGAATTGTGTGTTTCTTTATGTATTTATATTTATTGCGTTTCACATAATTACCGATGCATGTGAAAATGTGCAAAAGTCTTCTCGTGTACAATTAAATGCCAATATGCTGCATTATCTACTTATTTTTTAGCATGGGTTAATGTACCCTAGCGCACATTTGACCTTAATCGCTGACTTTTTCATGTGATAAGCGTTTTGCGACGATTGACAAATACCCCTATACATACATACGTATTGGCAAGGTCTAATGTAAAAGTACAAAGTAGCTGAAATGATCATTACATGAGTTAATTTTTAGAGACTATAAATACACTATAACTTCAAAAAATAGTAAGAAAAAAATACTTTAAAAACTAAAATTTAATAAAAAATTACAAAGATAGATAAAAGTATAAATATTAAAAAGAATAAAAATATATATATGTATAATAAAAAAAAACAAATATTAAAAACAAAAATAGACATACACATTTTATTTAAAAAATACTACTGTGATCAAATTGAAAGATGAATTTTGTCCTTTCCATCTCCTTCAAATTAATATAAATATTTTCTAATACATTTTTTCAAAGTGAAAGCGTAGATATGTTTAATTAGTAAGGAGGTATTTATTGCGATGCTAAGACTTTAATGACTTCATACAGATTGACTGCGCTCTTTGCTCTTCCATTTTCAGGGTATACATAATGTCTTAGTTGGTCGCTAGAGTCTGATAAACCGTCTGAACCTTTTTAAATTGTAGTGCCCTAGAAATACTTTCACATGGCAAAGTCCAGACATATGCATCTTTCAGCTTTTTCACACTTCGTCCGGCGTCCAGAGTTATGTGTGTATGTGAACATTACAGAGATTCATACTACATTTATAGCCTTTAATTTAAAACTACATTTCATTCAACTTGAAAGAGAGGTTTAATCGAGCTCAGAAGAATATAAAAACGCGTGGAACCTAAAAGTGCTAAAATCACCCAATTTTTGCCAATTAACTACACTCTTTTTCTTGTAGGAGCTTTAAATACCGCAATTCGCCAGTGACTTCAGAATAAACTTTTTCATCAAATTGAACGAAAATATTACAAATGTATATATGGTTAATTTATTTACGTATACATACATATGTACATACATCAATGTCACTTATTTTTATTATCTTGTCTTGTGTTTCGCATCTTATGTGCATAACCTAAAAATGTCCACATGTTTCTACATATTTTTATCAAAACTAGAATTTAAAAACCAGTATAGTTTAAACTAAATTTAGAGATTAAAAATTGTAGACGGAGTGAAAGTAAAAATGGAAGTAGCCGTAGTAGTAGTGTTAAAAACGGGGACTGGTTCTAAACTAGTCAGATGTTAGTCATAAATAGAATGATGCTATTCATTATGGGCTATACGTAATAAACTCGCTGAGGCAATATAAAAACACTTGACTAACTTGCTCAGGCATAAAAGATAACTCTGTTTACAGTCAAAGCAACAACACTGCTTAAATTTGATAATAATTATGAATAATTTTAAACGGTTGCAATTAGTTTTCAAACGATTTATTTCCGTATTCTTCTTTTAAATCACCTTTTTAGTTGATACTGTAAGCATTTTGAAAAAAGTATAAAGGCAAATGAGATTCAATTTGCGGTGGCTCTTCTAACTCATTAGTCAACTGTGATCGAACAGATGCACATAACAGTAAGGTTAGCACCGCTTTTAGCAAGTATTTTTCCGCAATGGTTAGTCAGAGCTTGAATTGTTCAATGAACTAACAGCTGTTTTCTTTCGAATATTAATTTTTACATACATTTACATTAATACAAACTAACGAAGGAATATTAAATGAGTTGCATAATGGTGGTCATAAAATATAATATTTTTACATATAAATATTAAATTAATATTGAATACATATGTATAAATATATTTAACGATTTAGACCTCGATTTTTAAATCAATATTTAAGTTGGGTAAAATTAAATTAACCATTCGTAAAGAAGTCGATTAATTTACAGTCAATAACTAGTGCACATCAGCAGCAATCTCAAAAATTATACACAAAGTATATGAAAAAAATTGATTTTCACTATAAAAACTTACATACATATGTACAAATCAAATTTGCACAAAATTTTATTTCTAAGTTTTCCTTAATGCAACTTTTTCTACTTTGATAAAAAAAAATTAAAAAAGTTGGCAGACATTTCAACTATGGCTCACTCTTATTATGAACATGTATGAGACTAAATAAGTGGAAACCAATATTTGCGGTTAAGTTTTGAAAGCAAATCAATAAGTCAAAAAGTTTTTAACCAAAATAGAATTGAAACCACTGACTGTTCAGCCAACCACACAGTCTGTAAGTGAATATTTATTTATACATATATGCACGATTGCAAAAATTTGTCCACAATTTACCGAGTAGGCAATTACACACATACAGATTTGACTTAAATGTAAACAAAATGAATATTACAGTAATGGAAAACATTTTTGTCCGAAAATTCACATTTTCCCCCCTTGTGGGCAACTTATTTATTTTTCATTGCCTACTTTTATGAAAGTTATAAAAATTGAAATTTTTTTTTTTGCACTAAATTTTAATATTTACTTGCTGAAAAATGTTATTAGCACACAACATTTACAATGTTTACTTTGTGTTCACAAAAGCAATAAAATTTGTGTTTACTTAACGATTTGGTGTAAAATTTTGGTAATAATACACGTGTGTGGTTTCAATGGAAAAAAATTCAAGGAAAATGATTATTATAAAATTGTAAATTTTCGAAACAGTATTCAAAACATAATATAAATTAAAAGTTAATAATAGAAAGCAAGACTGCTACTTTTATTAATATTTCTCAGTTATTATTTACTAATGTAGTATATATACATATATTTTGAAGAAATTTAAATTATTATTTTCCATAAATGTTGTTTCATACTTAGCATTATCAGCTTTTTTATTTGACAACAAAAAATCAGCTATATGAAAAGTACTTAATTGTATTGTAAATTAAAATAGAGCAATGAAAGAGAAATTAGGTTATGCCACAGTTCAGTTTTTCAATTTATCATTTATAAGTGTAAACGCATATTTTGGATTTCATTAAAGAAATGTTCATGTGTACAATTTGCAATCATTTTTATTGTATTTGCTTTAGTGGTTCTGTAGATCTATTTAAAGAAACAAATAAACTGCTACTAAATATGTATACAAATTGATACAGCAAATTAATCAATGTTTACGACAATAGGAGTGTGATAACAAATGACACAAATAAATAAAAATGTCGACGTGTTCATGTCTTAATCCCAGTTTGCTATTTTCAATTTATAACAAAGACAAATAGTCACATTCACAAAGTTTTAATGTACGTAAGCTAAACGCAAATAAATGCATATTATACACTGGAACTCAGTTAAACTTAACCAAAAATTCCAATTGTGAATGTATGATTTATTGATGGCAAAATTTCGCAAGAATAACTGATGAGAGTATGATTTTTCTTAAAACTGCCGGCATTAATTCTAATTGCAAATTATTTGTTACAAGCATATCTATTTCTTTTGAACTCAATTATATTTGCGTTTTTCGATAACAAAGCCTGATAGTCAATTGTTTTCAAATTGCATTTCAGTGAAAATGTACGACTATGTGAGTAAAAACTGTAGAAGATCCTAAGCTTTTTCATGCGCCAGCCAATCTTAAAGCATATGCTATACACACATAGTAATTTGTTTTCATTGGTAAACATTACTGGTTAAAATTAGTGACCTTTTCAAGAGACTTTTTATATGATTGATACCATGAATTTAATTACAGAGCATCTAGAAATAGAATTCTTCAATTCAATTGAAGAAAAAATAAATAAAACAATGAATAGTGCGACATTTGTAACACTGAAAGAACTGTTGTAAACATTTTCTAGCTACTTTCACTTCAAGATTAGGTGAAGAAAAAGTAAAGGTTAAAAAGTACATATTAATTAAATAAATAACTAGTTTTTTAATGACTTCTAATAGGCAATTTTTACGCACTAATTTGGCTCTTTCCAGGACTTATATCCGTAGCTCCATTCTTCTTCATTTCTCTGTCCCTCAACGCTTTTTGCCATTTATGGATAAATTTTGCTATTGTGCCAAAAACTGACAATGCTTTTTACCTAATATGTATTTCTTTTCGCTTTTTGTCAATAATAAAAATAATAATATCATATATGGTTTAGAAAATTAAATAGATCTAAAAAACTTGTATCATACAACTAATAACACAACTATGATCAATTCAGTAGAGGTACAAAAATTCTGTTAACACAGAACGATGCTCAATCATCGAGCATCTTCAAAACAATTGAAAGGAAATTAATGAAATTTTTAAGTTGCATATATGTATATAGTATATATATTTTTTTGTAAATGCTTAAATACAGTTGACGAACGCAAACTTTTTCTGTCATGTGTATATAAGCGGGTTATGAATCATTGAAAGATTGGAAATAGAAAATGTGAAAAAAAATCTTTATTATTACGCATATCACCTGCTGGTGTACTTGTATAATTGTTACTATTTATTTATGCATTAGTTCAACTCTTTTTAAACGCATTATATGTATGTATATGTAGAATGTAAATGTTAAAGAGAAATTTCCAACAAGCAATCCATATAAGCGTTAACTTTGAGTCGCGATGACTGTTGCGAAAATTAGCACTAGCAAAAGCAATATTTATATTTATTTTACGTACTTCATCACCAGCACCGGCCTCCTGTCCAGTAACAAGCACCGAGAGGAGTGACAGCGCAACATTTACGATTGTTGCACCGACGGCGAGACGCATTTTGCTTAGTTGCGTTTATATCTACTCTAATTGTAGCCGATATAATCACAATTTTATTTTCTCACGTTTATAATAGCAAATGATTCTAATTATTTAATAATTTTTGCTTTACAGAAAGCCACTTTCAGCAACTAATGCGTCTCAAACTATTAATTCACACCTATCACTTGAAGCAATTTTTACTATAATAAACCTAACACCTGAAAATTCACGAGAAGACTGAAATGAAAACAGTTGCGGATGTTCAGTGAAAGCATAGTTATATGCAGAGTTGCAGCGTTTGTGTCGAAAATTATAGCAGGGTCGTTTAAAGACGACATAAAATAATTGTTTTATAAAATTATTGTAATATTGGAAAACAAAAACAAACAAAAAAATGGTTTCATTTTTAATGCTTAAATTCAAAATTAAATTATTTCTGCCGTCTGTCTAAGTTTTTAGCCACAGCAACAAGATCTATTTGGAAAACTTATACGAATACAAAACCCTTTAGAAATCAGCACAGCGGGCACCTACTGGAACCATGGCTGAACCTGAATACACTAATTAAAATTGCAATAAAGTTATATTCAGGAAATTTTAAGGCAATTGGAAGATTTCTGAAAATGCCACAAAACTAGTCTAACATTAGCTGGGAATCTTGAATTGAAACATTGCAATTAAGCATCCTGCAAAATAAGCGGAAGCGTTCGATTTTATTTCCGGTATGCAATTCCATATTAGAAATGGGTTTAAGCCATTCTTAAAAGGAGTTTCGAACGATAATGTAAGTTCACTGTTTCTGATATGAGTCCTTTACGGGAATATTTGGAGAATTACACATTAGATAGAGTAAATAATGCATATGTATTTACATACATATATTTCATGCATTGCTTTTACGTGGGACCATTGTAAATTGAAAGAGAAGTCTCCCTAGTGCGAGTATATATTTCATATAAATTTTATATAAATATGTACATACATATAGGTATATTATGCATAAACAACATTCCTTCGCTAATTTTGTGGTTACACTAATAACAGATTAATTGTTACCAATAAACGATAAATAGTTGGACAATGGCTGAATACAAATCAACCTTGGTTACGTTGGTTACCAAAAATCCTATAAACCAGTCAACTGAAAATATTGATAAATCAACAAAAATTAAAACTCAGTGGAGTAGTACCTGATACAAATTAAAAAAAAAAAAACAAGCTTTACATACATACTTTATTCGATAAATAGTACTACAGAAGTGATTAACACTATGACTACGCGGATCAGTAGATCCTATTTACATTCTTGCTTAAAAGTTCCAATTGATCCGTGTAATAATTGTCCAGCGCCAATTTATAATCGTCCAAAGATGTACCTAGGCCGACTGACAACAACGCCATTAAGCGGCACTTCGAAAACGGCGAAGACTCCCGAATTTGAACCCATAGACTCTGTATTGGTTAACAATGGCATACGTTCCTTGGCGAAACTTTATGATAGTATTCCAGGTGAAACAAAAAAAAATTAATAAACTCAAAAAAAAAATGTACTGATTTATTTCTATATTATTTTGTTTTTCACAATTAGATTACAATGACATCAACCACTTACCGAACGAAGAATTTTACTCCACGTTGGACACCTTGCGATCCACTTGCTGTGAGTTGCGAACCAAATCTGCACAATCGTGTATAGTGGAGGAGAGTACATCCATATCTTCTCAATCTTCTCATTGCGCCAATAGAAAGCGGCTGAGAGCAAGCAAATTGGGGAAGTATAGTCCTACAACTGGTAGTGCATGTGGCAAAAGAAAAGCAGGAAAGTGTAAAGTACAAGAAGAATTTACAAGATCTCAATGCAGGTTGGGAACTCCTTTTCGTACTACTACCAAAATAGATTTTGCAAAGAAAAGCGTTGTAAAAAGGTAAGTATTTAATTTATAAAATTATATTTTTTTTTAATTTATTTTTTTTTTCAGCCATAAAGATGAGTTTGATGACGAAATAAAGGCATTCCAAAAAACGTTGGAAGATTTCGAAGCAGAACTCAAAAGTCGCCATAAAAGTGCTAATTTGACCGACAGCAAGTTGAAGAATACTAAAACTGAACCTATTGCAAATATAGGGAACTCTACCGAATACACGGAGAAGTAATAAACTAGGAATAATTGATATAAATGGTTTATGTAGTAAAACCATGATATTCTTTCAGGGCCCCTGTAACACCGGAAATTGCTAATTTTCGTAATATTTTTAAGCAAGCCAGTGAAAACACACGTTCTTGCTCCAAAGCGAGTAGTACGAGTTTACGAAATTTTTTGAAAAAGTCTTACTCCTTCGATGACATCAATAGAATCGCAGACTCCAAGCAAACTGAAAATACAGAAGACAAAACCCTTTTAGATAAACGATCAGACACGCAAATTCTTATAAATCGAACCCCTTTAAAATTTAGTAGTTATTTTTCGCAAAAGACAAGCATGTAAGCACATAATTAAATATACAAGCCAACTTTTTTATAGCTTCTCCACAGAATATCACCAAAAAATATTCCACCGAAAATTGTTGTCGAGTCACCAAGTGAGCAAAATAGTTCTAACAAAACTTCAGGTCGCTCAAGTAGTGGACGAAAAAAGAAATTGAAGGATAAGAAGCAACAAAAAGATTTTCAAGTGCCATTTTCAATATTCAATTTGGACACAAAAAAAGAAATTAGAAAGGTACTTGTTAAAATATAAACTTTGATATGGTTGTTGCTGTAGCAGCATAACCTAACTTTATTTATAGCACGTCACACCGTCACCAATACATCCGGTAGCGCGACCGAATCTTGCAGCTACATTAAGAGTTGAGGTTTCAAAAAAGAAACTGAAAGAGCTGAAAAACAATTGTACTTATTATGACGACACGCCACAATTCGATTGGGAAGTGAGAAAAACACCGGCATGGAAGTCACTATCTCTCAAGTTAGTAACTTAACACGTTTAAGTAGTGCAAACTATAGATGTCTAAAAAACTTACATGTTATGTTGCAGTGAAAGTCATAAGGAGATCCTCTCTATGCGTTTGGCCACCCGCAAAGCCGAACAGGCAATGCAACAACGTGAATATGAACTTAACATGGAATTGATGCGTCAAAGGGTCAAGTCCGCACCATTACTTTTGGAAGGCGCAACATTTTGGGGTCCTCATATTGGGAAACTAACCCATACATGTCAACGCGATGGTGAAAGACACTGCTGTCAATCTAAACAACGTAAAACGCGTAGTAAAAGTGCCGACAGTCGAAGATTATGCACTCACAATGGTATGGGTGGTCAATCCAGTCAAAGAAGTAGTAAATTAAATTTCCTGCATAAGACATATGGTGGCAGTTCAAAAGTACGCAGGCAAAGCTCTTCTCAAACGCCTGTGAAAAACAATACTACACAGTCTGATGAAAAGCAACGTGATGAGCAGCCGCCAATAATGAATGACAGTGGTGATGAGCTATCTAGTCTGGATAGAGCATTTTTGTAAATATTGAAATTAATAATTAAATACTTTCTATATACTTAATATAAAGTGTAAATATTTAATAAAACAAGAAAAAACGTTAACTTCGGCTGCACTGAAGCTAATATACCCCTCACAGGTGAATCTCTTTTAGTAACTGGGCGTTCAGTTTATATGGAAGCTATAGGCTATAGTAATCCGATCTGAACAATTTTTTCGGAGTTTATTACCTTAAGCAGTAATTCATGTCAAATTTCGTGAAGATACCACGTCAAATGAGGAAGTTTCCCATACAAGCTCTTGATTCCGATCGTTCACTTTGTATGGCAGACATATGTTATAGTGGTCCGATATCGGCAGTTCCAACAAATGAGCAGCTTCTTGAAGAGAAAATTACGTTTGCAAAATTTCAAAACGATATCTTGAAAACTGAGGGATTAACTCGTATATATACAGACAGACGGACGGACAGACAAACAGAAGGGCATGGCTAAATCGACTCAGCTCAACATACTGATCATTTATAKATATACTTTATAGGGTCCCCGACGCTTCCTTCTGGATGTTACAAACTTCGTGACAAACTGTTCAGGGTGTAATAATGTACATATGTACGTGCTTTTTATTTCGTAAATAAAAAAATGTGTTAGCCTAAGGTACTTTTTATTTATGTAGCCTCAATTATTATTCTTTCAATTTTATCTTTAAATTATTAAAATTATCAACAAACGTAAATGCAGTTTTATCGTCGTCCGTTAAAGGCGCGTTGCCTGGACGATTTAGTAAAGCAACTTGCATTCCAGCATCGCGAGCTGCTTCAGCCTCTGAAAATCAGAAATATGTTAATGCAACAGACAAAGGAATACACTTTATATTTTTACCTTTTACGACGTCAGTTAGGAACAGTATGTCTTCAGCTGGTAAATCCAAATCTTTAGCTATATTCATATACGACTCTTTTTGTTGCTTATGACCAACGGCTGTGTCATAATGACTGCTAATATAGGGAAGTAAATTTCCCATCTCTGATTGACCAAAAAGTAGCTGTTGTGCCTTTACACTACCACTGGAATAGATAGCGAGGCGAAGGCCAGCCTCATGCCATCGCTTAAATGCTGGCAGCACGTCAGCATATATGCTTGTGATAGCCAAAAAATAGAATATTAAATAAATAATAGGCAATATTATACTAACAAAAATATGTCTACTTACTGTCCTTTAATGTTACCGTTAGCATAACCTTTGGCCCAAACCAATCCCTGAAGAGTTTTCAATGGCCCTACTTTAAGATCTTTTTCTATGAGAAAATTAAGAAAACTGGCTACATTCCCGGGCGAAGCGGTAGGTTGTTCATCAACTGGTCCCAAATAATCTTTATATTGTGGTAATTTGCGTAAGTCCTGAACAATACTTTGTGTTTCGGCATTATTCCAAGATTCCTCTAGAAATGCCTTGGAGTGTGTTTTAGCATAGGGGAAGAGCACATCCTGCAATAAGCAATAAACCCGATCAAAAAATTATCAATACAATAATTATTGTCTATGACTGCACCTTTACAAAACTAATGGATGTCGTGGTACCCTCAATATCGCTGAGTATTAATTTCACTGTGAATTCAGGCATATCAATTTATTTTAACCTAACCGAGATTCGTTAATTTCCAATAGCTTGAATGATAAAGGAACAGCTGAAAGCATATCTCTAAATTCCACTGGAAATGTATTGATAACAGCAGTGTTGCCAGAACAAAAGTGAAGTGCCACAATACTACATTTATTTACAAATGCCTAGCGAGCATTATATCAATAAATAGCACTTCAGTTGCATTTATAGAGTTTTGGGGGTAATTAATATAAAAAACATACATGCTTTTGGCTTTTTAATCGTTCATTAATCCCTTGATAGATGTTCGTGAATATACTTGAAATATTTACCATACGGCAACACTTAATTTCTGTAGTTAGGTATTTATTTATTTTCAATTTCCTTTCTACTTGCTTTTATCGCTTTACGCTCTTAACAATGTCAACGATTTAAACCAATTTGACGTTTTCTGTTTTCGTTCCTTCGTAATTCGTAATTCAGCATGTCAAATTTGCACAAAAATTTTGTGAAAGTGTAAAGCCGTTAATTGCATATTTAGCAAAACAATTGTTATTTATTGACGATATTTGTGATATTATATATGCTATATTGTGATATTAAATTCGTCACTTACAAAAAACACTGCGTATATATGCTTGCGTATATTTTAAATTTCTAAAATAGATTTCCAGCGTCTGCATTAGATAAAAAATAAAAAAGGAATAAATAAATATAAATACCTTTCAACGCCAGTAATAAGATATCAATTAGGTAGTATACTTGAATTAACCAGGAAATTTATAAATTTACTAAATTTTTTCTTCATGGGAATAGTTTCTTGGAATTGATATGGAAGGAAATATATATACAACAAATGACACTTTTGCAACAGAAACAAATTCAACAAAGAGAAATAGCTCAAAAGCTATTTAGAGCGTTTCATAGACGACTGTTACTACGTGATTTAACCACAAAATTTTATAAATATTTGAGAGGGCAAGAGTAATCCACTAATCGCAGAAGCAACGGAAGCGTTATCAGCTGGCTCACGAGTTAGGGGTTTAAAGTAAAATTTGTTCGGTTACCGTAGGGGCAAGTGCATAACTTTGATTTACCCCTCTCGTCGCGTTTAACTCATATGTTGTATCCAATAATCAAATATTCAAGCTAATGCAAATAAATATTTTGCTAAACAGATTTATATTACAACAAAATTAACTTTTAAAAGTGTAATAATTTCAAATATGATAAAAGTGGTAAAACAGCTGCAGAACCACTTAAAATAGTTCAGCACATTTATATACAATTGCGATGACAACGGGAAAGAGCAGCTGCAATCGAAGTGCAAGATAAAGAAGAAATAGTGCAAAGTGTAAATCAAAAGACATATCCACTGCAGAAAATAAGGCCCCTGTCAAGGTTAAATTGAAGGCATATACTCTTTGGAGGTCAAAGAAGAATAGTATTTCAGGTTTTAACAAGTGTATAAGATGTCAGGTTGAATAGCTTACTTAAAACGATCACATCAACAAAAAAACAAAAAAATAAATAAAAATCGAAAGTTGAAATTGTTGAAATTTAATTATAAAAATGGAAAAATTTCCACAGTGTGCCATTTGCGGTACAATGCAGCAATTGTTGCGTTGCGCCAAATGTAAGTCGATTTTTTACTGTTCCACTGCACATCAGCATATGGATTGGCCCATGCATAAGCAGTCTTGCCGTATGTTAGCCAAACAAAGAAATGAAAATCGCATTCAACATCTGCAACAGGCTGTTGCTGCCACAACATTAAGCAATACAATTCCGCCATCAATGCCCACAACAAGCAGCGATGTTGATGCTGGTCACCATCGCTGGACAACATCCACGAATGATATGGCTGTTATAGGCTTTGGACTACTAGGCGGTAACGAAAGTGCTGAAGTTGATCCTAGCATACTAACTGCAGTACCACCCATGGCTGTGATGATGGGTAACAATGACAATGGCATTGCATACAACCAGACAAATGGATTGGCTAACGAGTCAAACCCCAATCAAATACCAGATACAGGTGGTACAGTGAACGGTGCTGGTATTATGCAAAACAATACGTCATTATGCATGCAACCGCAATATCACCATGTAGATCAACGCTTGCTATCCCCGCAATATCATCAACAACAACAGCAATTAATGTACCAACAGTTGCAGTGTCAACAAATATCGCCATCGCATGCACCATATACAGCAAACCTTACCAACCATAATACACATCATCATTATGAGAAAAGCATAAGCTGTCAAGTTGGAAGCGGAGGTGGCGTGGACGAAAACGCTTTTGGAAATGCAAAGTGAGTGAAGATTCTTTAAATAAACACATACCTATAGAAATTTGTTGTTATATTGTCAACCTTAAAATTAAACGGCTTCTATCCACCATGTACTCACCTAGCGTTTATTGAAAATGCAATACTTAATTACGAATAATTTCTGGCGTCTGCATTTATGCTAATTTTATTTTTCACATTGAAAAACTGGTAAAAGGGCAAATGAGTCACCAATAAATTAAATATTTATAACCACGGTTGACTGAATATTATATATTTGTCCCCAATAACGATAATATCTTTTCGAAACAGCGCGTCAAAATAAAGGTAGCTACAGTAAAGAGTTCTAGATGTGTTCACCTCTGTTGCCGAAATAAAACTAATACGCTATTTTAATATTTCAAAATAAAGTTGTCCTATCTTGGCAATATAAGCTTCTGATTTACTTTGTACATACACACCTACCTATTCTTTGCTGTAAACATTTTAGTGTACCTCATTGAATTGTATATGCGTTGCCTAAACAGTATTATAGATAAATTTAATTCATACACTTATAGGTATAATAATAATGTGCTGTTTACTATTATTAAGTTTATTCATCAAAAACTGTTTGTCGAAACTGTAACAATGTTGTGCGCTATCTTAATACATAATCGCACCGTCCTTTATGTAGGCTTACTTAACTATTGATATTTGAAGAATTGTTGACGCCCAATTACAATGTGTTGGTTTAGGTATTTTAAGCACACTTTTAGTTTTTCGTTTAATTGTTTATTGAATCCGATTTACCGATCAGTTAAAAGGTGTTTCAAGTAAATAATGAACAAATGAATCCTAAAATCAGATCACACGTTAACTTCGGCACAGTGCAGCTACTTATAATACCCTTTACAGGTGCATTTTTTATGACAAAAAAGTGTTAAAGAGGTCTTAATCTTCATTTTGAAAATTTGTATGGCAGCTACATATGTATGTATGTATATGCTACAGCCGTCGGTTCCGAACAATTTATTCAGAAATTGTAGAACTGTCTTGAGATTTGATATAAATGAAATTTTGTGAAGATATCTTGACAAATAAAAAAGTTTTCCGTAAGCGATTTTGATCGTTCATGCTGCTATAGTAGTCCGATATGAACAACATATTAGGAGCCTATACGTATATATGTATTAATAAGATTTTTTTTTTTTTTTGTTTTTGATAATTTATTTCTTTAATTTCACTAAATTTAGAGCATTTTTAGATAGAATGGCCAAGCACTAAAAAAACTTCTTAAGTTAATTTAGTTAGTTAGTTATATTTTACATTTTAAGCTCTTTGAATTAATAATCGATTTGATTTGTTTATATTTGCACGATTTCTATACACTCACATGATGTTTAGTGCTAATTTTAAATTTATCAAAGATAAGTGAGTACGTGAGGAATGTATGCCTTCAGTTCTTTTGTCGCTATCGTTTTAATCTTTTTGATTTTGTTTATTTTAACGTTTGTCCAACCAAACGAGTGTCAATATAAATATAAATACATACATACATATTTTATCTACATATACATGTACTTTATTAGATGCCACTTCTTCTAAATTTCACTTAAGGGGTTAGGGGCAGTTAGAATTTTCAAAAAAATATATTTGATTTTCGTTAAGTGTAATATCTTAAAAATATTATCTGGAAATTTCACGTTGATCCGATAATTACCTTTTGAGTTAATCGACAAATAACAAAGAGAGCGCGGCACTTCAAAGCGCTAATGTGAAACTTTAAACGCGTTTTTCTCAAACTATGTTTTTTGCACCGGTGCCAACTGTAACTCGAAAACTGCTCAGTAGATTTTAATGAAATCTATACAGCTTTTAGAATACATCATAATCTCGAACCTGATCGAAGGATTTTTATTTTTTCAAAAATTTAATTTTTTTAAGACCAATTAACTGTTGATTGCTTCCCAAAATTTAGAAAAAAGTTTCCTGAGGCAGCCATTTTGTTAATTTTTGAAGAAAAAAAATCCTTCGATCAGGATTATCTATTTATAAAACAATTTTTTTTTTGTCCGATTGATTTTAGATGAATCTCCAAGGACTTATGGTCGTCATTCCGAGGTGAACTTACTATAATGACTGGACTATTAATAGCAAAAAAAAAAAAAATACTGAAAATTGTCATTTTTTCGTGCCTCTGACGCTGCTAATCACTTTTATAGCGGGATTCTGTAACCAGTCTCTAGTCTCTATTTGAGACATTTTGTGGTAAAATCTCAATTTGTGACTAGTTACTATTCACTAAACAGTCTCTAGCTTTAGTCTCAAAATATTGCCTCAAATTTGAGACCTGGTAGTTAGCAAGTCACAAACCCAAAAAGAACTTTTGTCTGCCATTTTGAATATACTGAATAGAGATCACTATAGATATTAATCGATTGTCGTTTTTTATTTTGTAAGGAACTCAAACACGCAAATGTTAAAAATAAATCAATTTTACATAAATTTTGTTAATACATAAAACATATATTTTTATGCTTATTGATAATTATGTTTTTTGACTATGTTATAGAAAATTTATTATTTGTTATCGACATATTTATTTTCATTTAAGTATAAAAACATCTCTGAATAATGGAATGAAATAGATTTTGTGACTGTCACTTACAGAATAGCAATATCGTCTCAAGTCTCAAAAATTGTCTCTGTCAAATTTAGAGATTTGATACTGTATCGCCGTACAGAATCGCACGGTTAATGTACATATGTATTTTCTATTATAAGCGGTTCAAAACACTTTATGCATTTACATACCATAAATATGTTGGTACACATTTATAGTATATTTTGCTGAGCTGATCAATAACGGCTCGACTTGCCGGCTACTCCGTCTGTTTTGGTTACAGTTAACTCTGTAGATATGTATGTATGTATTCCTTTATTGAGACGCGCTGCAACTAATGTGAATGCAACGTGATTTTATATAAATTTCCTTACTTCTCAACTCCGCACTTGTTCATACTACATACCTGCATACATACATATGTATGTATGTACGTTTGTATATGCGCAGAAATTTCTTTATTATATATATAAATATAGTATGTTCATATGTTTATATCTGCGCAGTTGACTTTAATGTGTTTTCTTGAAAACTCGTATTATTAATTAATATTGTTTTTTAATGCGAGGTTTTCCAATTACCAAACTACACCTCGACGCATTCACACTGCCGCGCAAAATATAAACAATTTGCTCAAGGTAGCAAATTTTTTACAAAAAAAAATTTTGGCTTAAAAATAAAATTAAAATAAATAAATTTTAATTTTTAGAGCAGTAAAATGTTTTGGCTTAAAATTTTAAAATTTTGTTTAAACTTAATTAATTAAAATTAAATTAAAAAATGGCAGTTAAAAATAGAAAGTTAAATATTAAAATTAAAAACTTATTTTTTCATCCAAAAATCAGAAAGTTAAAAATTTCAGAATACGAAACTTGGAATTAACTTTTTTAACTTACATGCATAATTTGGGGTTACTTTTTTTGTTTTTACTGTATTTGGATTTAACATATACATATGTATTTTCATTTTTTCAGTTCGGTAATTGGGTTTAGAAACTTTAAAAATATTCTTTACTAAGATTTACAAAATTATAAAATAAAAGGAAATATTTAAATGTTAATTAAATTTGTTAAATGTATTATTTGCCACCCTAAACTGAAGTAATTTCTGTATATAAAAGCTCTTTGTGTTTTCTTTTACTTGGATTGCTAAGCTGCAATGATAATCGAATTATTTGCTCCGAAATGCGTCAATGATTACAAAAAAATATCTAAAAGTTAAATATACATATGCATGTATGTAATTATCGCCGGTAGCCGCAATTTAAATTGAACTGATGAAGTGTGTCTCAAAGTTGATGGCGTTAAAATTCAGACTATAAATAAAGTAAACATCGGGTGTGGCAAGCACCAGCTATCATTCTCATAAAATAAAAAATCGAAGGGATCTTGCTCCAGGTGGGAATAAAAATTTGTGGTTTTAACTTATTACTTTCGTACACTGGGCCTAATAGAAAATTACATGAACATTTATGAATTGAAGTATAATTGAATACATTGTACCACAGACTCAAAAACTTTTAAAAACATGATAATAACCCATGGTGGTCGGGTTTACGTGATCGAAACGAACATTTTTATCCATTCAAAGACTATCAAATTATACGCATTTTACAAAATTATTTAGCTACAACAACCACATGACAATATCATCTTGCTAACAAGTTTTTGTTTTTAACTTAAAAAGAAGTGTCTACTGATTTTCTAGAATTTCCTGGGCTTTTAAAGTATCCCCTCACTCAGTTTTCACCAACACTGTACATTTATGTCTATGTATGTGCGCTAACATTCCATCTTTATGGAATTACTCACTTGCTGCGCAAATTCCTAGTAATGCTTTTTTTTTGTTTGCGTCAGTTTGAGTGTTTTATGCACATTTCCAGCTGCAGCAACCCGTTACTCCACGTAGCACTCAAGCGTACTTGACATCATATGCAATTCCGAGAATTCTCGGTATTGTGCTATCAAATTTTGCTATCAGCAACTAAAGGCTTGCAATTGTTCGCACATTCATACATACATATGTATATAATTTGTGTGTCAATAGAATATAAACGCGAACAAATATTTAGATTCATTTACAAATGAGCTAACAGTTACTCACTGTAACAGTCGGCACACGGTTTCCATTGCCATTTTTTCTACTCCTGCAGCATGCTGCTACAGAGTATAATAGTTGTGTTCACCTAACGCTAACGGTTGTTTGTATCACCTAAAATTAATCGAGATGGGTATGAAGTCATATGATTGTGTACAAAATATCAGGATTACGAGACGAGTTAAATTTCGGGTGACTGTCTGTCCATCCCTTCGTGCAAGCGTAAACTTTAGTAAAAATTGAGATATCATAATGAAACTTTATACATCAATGGCAAGGGGCACCGGTGGGCGAAAAAATTTGAAAAGAGGGCATGGACCCTATAAGTTATTATGCACTACTCTGAGTAAAAAATATTAAATAAACTTACGGGCTTTGAAAATGTGTGCGAATATTTTTTCAACAGACTGTTTCAAATACTATATTTATATTCATATACATTACACATATTTTTTCACTTATCAATTGATCAAAGTTTAACTATAAATATATATTGGGACAAAAAAGCACCTGGTACCAGTAATTTGATTCTTCGGGTAATTGATATTTCAAAAAAATGCAATTTGCTTTTTAAGTTGGTAGGAGATGGCAAGACGTCTCCCGCGAGACTAATTTCGAACGATTTTGGTGGATATTTTGGGTATGAAACGCGTTCTTGCTCGACTCTTCCGGATAAACCTGAGTTTTTTTTTTTCAAAAATATTATCGTAAACAGCTTTCTTTGGACATGCTTGATCGTACCAATTTCGATTCCACATTGATGGAGAGCATTATAACTGGGGATAAGATATGGGTTTATGAGTTTGGCATGCAAACAAGTCAACAATCATCGGAATGGAACCAGTTTTCAGTCGATCGAGGAGATAGAACAGAGAGTGCTTATGAAAAGTGTTTCGGGGACTGGAAAGGTAGTTAGCACAAATGTATTACATCTGGAGTAGATTACTTCCAAGCCGACAAAATAAATATTGATGAATAATTGAATATTTTGCGTTTAATTTAAAATTTCCGGATATTTTTTTGTCACAATATGTGTTTGTGTAATTACAAACTTCTACGAAAATAACGCTTAATTGTGCATTAGGTACTTGTAATTGCATTTGGCGGTTTTTTCTCATTAAAAAGTTATAAAAAATGTAAACACAATTTTGTTTAATTTAAAATGAAAATCACATAATAATACATTTCTGTTTAATTTTTCATAAATCAAACGTGACTTCCAGCTGCGGTTTCCATTACTACTCTGCTATGTTTTATTTATACCATATAGTTTTGTATATGTAAATTTCTTTGTCAAGTATGTACACAAAATTGTAAGATAAGGGGCCGTTAGCAAATACTACTACTTGGTTATTTCAAGTACACCCTAATGTACATACATATTTCCATAACCATGTGCAAATTTTTTCTGGTAAACGTTTGATTATTTAACAAAGGAAGATATGCTCGGCGAATTTGTTCTGGCATTATGTATGTGGATATTTTGAACCAGGCGAGGTCCCATTTCATGTTTTCGTATTTTTCTTACTTTTTCATTGGGACAAAACTACGTTTCGTTGGTTGTTGAATATCTCCAAATCCTCTCTTAATGTGCTCACAGGCTCGCTTTTATCGTCGGAACGTCTTGCCGTTTTTATATCTGAGGGTTCCATATTGCTTTGAAGAGTTTTATCAATATGCTATCAATTTTGGAGACGGTTACGGTGAGCTAACAGAACTGTGAACATACTAAGTAAGAAGTACAGCATTTCGTCCACTTAATCCATGAAGACGTTCTACGAATGTTTTCAAAATAATATTCGACGACGTCAAAGCAAGGAAGTATTAGGTTTAAAGTTTCATAGACTAAACTAGCCGACCTCATCGTTGTTTCGGATAGTTACAATGTCTGTCTAACTGTAGATTTGTACTAAAAAATTTTTTTTTTGGATTCCAATATTAAAGAATGAGTCATCAAGCGAATAAATAATAAATAAATGTGATATATCGAATTTGAATGAAACTAATTACAATGAATTAAACTATGTACATATGCAACATATTTACACACATATGTATGTAAATGTATTGTATGACACATCTGCGTCGAAATATTTTTTATGTATCTTAATTCCTTAAAAAACACGCAAAGTTTTGTTCGATACGCTCACTATAACGGAGAAAATAGTCATGCAAATTAATAACTCTTAATGAGAAAATAATATTTATCAAAAATTTTGCAATTCACTCACTGAAAACGTGACAATACAATTTGAAGGCTGATATCGCACCGATAACGTCTGTCGCACAGTGTGGCAAAAACTTAGAATCCCGAGAAATCTAAATATTGCGTACGAAAAGAGTTTAGATACGCTACATTAAACGACAGTTCATGTTTCGAAAATTCGGGTCTCAAATATTTCGGAGTAGATTAAAGAAAGCAAATGAGGAAAGGGTGGAATTTTGTAATTTCAAATTGAAATTCGGTCGTGGCAAAACACTCTTACTTCCCATATAACACAATTTGCATCTTATTCTTTTGCTTTTACTTTCCAGTATACAAAAAAAAAAAATAAAAACAAGTAAGGAAGGGCTAAGTTCGGGTGTCACCGAACATTTTATACTCTCGCATGGTAAAGTGATAATCGAGATTTCAGACGTGGTTGTAAACCGATTTCACCCATATTTCGTACATGTCATCAGGATGTTAAGAAAATATTATATACCGAATTTCATTGAATCGGTGGAGTACTTCCTGAGATATGGTTTTTGGTCCATAAGTGGGCGACGCCACGCCCATTTTCAACTTTTAAAAAAGATCTGGATGCAGCTACCTTCTGACATTTCTTCCGTAAAATTTAGTGTTTCTG
>NW_017537312.1:1044403-1063387 GCF_001853355.1 Bactrocera latifrons
CAAATTTCATTTTAATATCTTTATTTATGGCTTAGTTATGACACTTTATAGGTTTTCGGTTTCCGCCATTTTGGGGGCGTGGCAGTGGGCCGATTTTGCCCATCTTCGAACTTAACCTTCTTATGGAGCCAAAAAATACGCGTACCAAGTTTCATCATGATATCTCAATTTTGACTCGAGTTAGATTTCAACTCTACTCGTTACCCTGATCACTTTGGTACATATAACCCTATATCTGACTCTTCTAGTTTTAGGACTTTCAAACAACCGTTATGTGAACAAAACTATAATACTCTCTTTAGCAACCTTGTTGCGAGAGTATAAAAAAACATGTATCCGGATAAAGCTTTAGTAGTGTCTTAGAGGTGACTCCTTATGGTTATGACGAAAAACTGTCCAAATCGGACTAAAACTATCCTCAGATACTGACTATAATGGCAATATAATAGATCGAAGATATCGGTCAATCTGTGAGATAGAAATTCAGAGAAAATCCTTGTTTGACAATTGTATGGCTGTGTGTCAAAAATGGGTTGACTCGGATCATTAATTCTTAAAACTCGCATTTGGAACTTTCAGCTGTCTTTATAATGCATTTATCGGTACCAATTGATTGGTAGGCCTCATATCTCTAATGTAATGAATTTTAACCCTCTGTTTGATGTTTTGCCCATCACATCAATATATTTAAAACTTTAGCCTCTACGATTGATTTCATTTCAGGTATGTCTTATTTGAGGATGATTTTAATATAATTTTCGCTTCGAAAAAGTAAGCTATACTTAATTATAAAACTATTTGTCTACTTCCTATATTATAATTTAATAAGATATAAATTTGAAAGTAATCCACTGACGAACAATGAATGTTGATCCTGGAATCTTTCTCTTGAAAACTCGTTACGCCGAAACACCAGATTTTGTCATCGTCTATGTCTCTGCACTATATATATAGAATTTAGTCTTTGTTCGTCGAGAGAGGACCTTACTATGCTATGGTCGATTGTAACGTTACGAAGTAGGCAGTCTGTATTCTCTCTATTGCGACACGGCACTGCTCATCGTACCAGCTGGTTTCGTTTGCAGCCGTCCATAAGGAGTTTGAAATGCCGTCGAGTAGAAAATCGTTCGGCTGTCTGTTGTGATTACACCTTCTCAAGGACGAACCTTACTTGTGTTTATTGAAGTGCGTTTCCTGGCTGCAACAAGATAGTGGGTCGAGTTAATGTTAAGACCTCGAAGGGTGCGCACGTCTAAAAAACTGGAGACGTGTTTTCTGTCTATCACAACATGATCGATCTGGTTGGTGGTTTTTCGATCCGGAGACAGCCAGGTGATTTGATGAATTTTCTTATGCTGGAATCTAGTACTTTGGATAACCATATTTCGCGCCGGCGAAGTCGATCAGCCGCAACCCATTTGGGCGTGGCGGGGGCATCTCTCATAGGTGCGCTCATAGAAGACATCTTTGGTCACATCGTCGTTTTCTTCCTTTGACTTAGGTGCGGATTGTGGGTAACGTTTATCCACCGGGATGAATGCCAAGACTCGACGACGAAGTCACTGTAGTAAATTAAATGAATTAAATGAAATGAATGACGTTAGAGGGTTAAAAGGCGGAAGTCACGTTGTAGACTAAAGCTTCTTCGTGGCTGATTCATCCAGAAAATGTGATACGTGCAGCCTCGCTCATAGGGCTTAGTATTTTCCATGTAAATAACCTTGTGTTTACATATGTATGTATGAGCAAATGAAGTGCTGCTTTTAAAGTTCAATTACCCATATAGATATGTATGGTATGTATGTATAATATATTACATGCAAATACATATTCATGTACATATGTTTCTATTAATCAAATATTTGATAAGAATATGCGTGCGAACTTATTTTGACGCTGAACATTCCACACGTTTTTACTCCACCTACAGCCTCTCATATACTACATACATATGTATGTACTAGTTTGCCTACTCAACAAATATGGTATGTAACAAATGCTGTGTATTATTTGAGCGCCCTTAAAAAGATGCCCGAAAATAGTATGCCTTGAGAACGACTGTTGAACTCTTTAACAGAAAACGTCATCGACACGTAAGACTTACATACATACACATATACATATACTTATATACTGACACATAAGTGCTATATTATTGTTTTTAGTTTTGTTATTTTGATTTTGTCATAGAGTTTGAAAATTAAAGCTTTGGCTGCTTGTATCTAAGTGGTTTTTTCATATACCCTACAAGAACGTTCAAAGTCATCTAACTTATAATTAGACAATCACTGCTGAAAAAATTCATATTTTTTTTGGCATGCAGAACAAAGATTCTGTAATTTTCTTAAGTGCCTTGTGCAGAAACTGATGTAAACAAAGGTATGTGTGTGAGTTTCCTATTTTTTTTTTCACTATTTATATATACTGCTCACTCTCCTGCCTTTTACTAAGCCATTGCTGACCATAAATTCATAAAAGCTGAATTATGAAAAAAATGTCATTTTTGAATTATGAATTATGAAAAAATATCATTTGACTCTCTTAAATTCATGAATATATCAGAATTTAAAAATATCGGAATATAATATACCCGTCGTAAGGCATGCCTGTCGTAAGAGGCGACTAAAATCTACATGCACTATGTATGACATTTACAGGTTGGGTTTTGAATGGCACCATGGTCTACAGGCAGAAAAGTGCTATAATATTTAGCTTGAATTCACATTCTAAGATTCATATTATAAAATAATATAAGGCAATATCGTTCAAGCGATATAGTCACACCAAAAACTTAAACCTGGTACCACGGGGAGCTGTTAGCCCTTGGAGGTAACTCCAATCTGGTCATTGGGTTTGGCCTTTGTGGAGATGCGCGGTGGCTGTGGTTTAAACCTAAATGCAGGAAGGGCATTTGTCCGGTGTGCAGTCGCATAGCGTTGTAGTACTATTTGTCCTTTGCTTCTAAATAGGCCTCAGCGATCCTTCTTTTGAGATCTGTGAAGGTGTAATCAGGTGTATTTCCTCCATTGTCACATATCGACGCAAAAACTCGGATTTATAACGCTTGAACATCTAAAAACACTGCTCCGAATCATCAACTCATTTTTGATATATTCGTCGGTAACAACCTCTTTTGGGCGTCTCTTGTTTTTGTTAGTTCACAAGTCAACTGTACGTCAAAAAAAGAGTATCGGTGAACCCATCACCCGTTTCTTGTAGGGTACTAAGTCATATCAGTCGTAGGCTGAGCAAACCTGCTTTCGTATAATTCTAAATATATATATATACATATATGTGCTTACGAAACCTAATGTGTGTATTTTAATTATTAATATTATAACTGCTTTCGCATATACGCTTCCAATTACATACAAATGTACTCTATCATTGACCATGAACTTTTAATTATCGGCTGTATACTTTACATGTGAATAACTGTGTGTCATTTGATACAACCTCTCTCCAATGCTCTGAAGTTGTTTTTCGTGGTCTTGTATTCTTTTGGAACCAGGAAGATGTCACTTTCCACGGCCCGTCGTTTGGTATAAGCACTTTCCACTCTCCGCTGCTTTAGTGAACCTTTTACCACTACAATTTCCATTGAAACAAAGTCACCAAATGCAGATTGTAGCTGTTCCGTGCTAAAATCTTGGCACTCAAAAAATACATGAGATCTTGTCTTGTTGCTAGCGCATCGTTGTTGAATTGTTCTATTTGTTCTGTCATTCTCTTTCGCAATTTACCAACATCAAACACGGTTTATAAATTACACCTATACCACATGGGCTGAAAAGGCTTTAACAATGGAAAAACTTTTTTTTGAATGAGAACATGGATTTACCCTTTGACATGATATCCATCTAAGTAATTCATTCATTGTAACGGCCCCTTTAAAATAAACTTTCGTGATTGTAAACAAAAATAGAGACCAATAACTTAGAAACGATTGGCTGAGCTAAGCCAAAAATAGAGTTTTATTTTTGTGGCGTGGTCTCGCGGTCAGGTCATGGACCTAGTGGTCACTCATGCAAGCTTATTTCGATGATATGCAGAATATTTAGCTCCGAAAGTTTCTAATAGTTTTGCACAATAAAATTTTGCACAAATTAATTACATACCACAAAGGTCTCAAATTTACCATTATTTAAGATACATAAAAAACAGGAACATGATTTCGTGATCTGCATGGTTATAGCTTGAAACACACAGAAGCCTTTAGGCGGAACCAGCGATGAAGCCCATTTTTGGCTCAATGGCTTCGTCAATAAACGCAATATGCGTTATTGGTCAGGCAGCATTTCAAACCTACTCCATGAGATCCCATTGCATCCTGCAAAAATTACCGTTTGCTGCGGTTTATTTGTCGGCGGCGTCGTTGGGTCGTACTTCTTCCACGATAATCAAGACCGGCACGTTACTGTTAATGGGAAACGCTACCACCCAATGATAACCGAATGTTTTTGGCCCTAATTTGTGATATGGACTTGGACAATATGTGGTTTCAACAGGACGGAGCCACAAGCCACACAGCGAATGCCACAATCGATTTATTGAAGGCAAAGTTTGGTGAACGTGTTATCTCACGAAATGGCCAAATAAATTTTCCACCTCGGTCGTGGGGCTATGGTCTATGTCAACAAGCCACCCACGTTTGATGAACTTCATTTATGCTTGAAAACCGTCGAAAACTGGAATGTACTTCCACAGGAATAACTAATTTCATTGATATTCTAAACCGTTTCTGTTTTATTGAAAAAAACTGTTGTAGTGAATCGAAGACGTCCATCAAATTCATCTTTACTTATTGCAGATATTGTAATTTGCTTTTATTTTGTCAATATGGCAAATGTAAGGTTTACATTCAGCTTAACGATGCTACATTTAGATACGCTATTAAAAAGTAGTAAAACAAAACGGCTTATCAATAATGTCACAACTAATGGCCACATGAGTATACATGTGAGTATATGTATATTTTCCTGTCGGCTTCTGTTACAAAACAGCCTGTGTTTTGCCAGGCCCTAGGTGCCCTGTCAGTACTTGATTTTGTGTAATGTTGTCAAACAAGCGACGTTCACGCCGTAACTTCACAGCTATTTCCAGATGTACTTGTTATTATTATTTTTATTTATTCCATTTATATACCTTTTTTCCCGACTAAACACAATGTTAAAGTCACGTAGGCACCACAAATGCACTTATGTACTCATAAAGTTGAGTATTGTACTTCTATTTACAGTTGTGTTCATATTAATAGCAGAGCGAGTTGGAATATATTTAATGAAAATATGAAGGATATCGAGAAACATATCGAAATAACATTAGGTTATGCTTCGGTATATAGGGGAAGTACCACAAAAATGGGTTTTTCAAGAATACTGATGACTCGAAGCATTGTATATTCTATATTATTTTTTTAGAGACAACAACGAAGGAGTGTGGTCAGCCCACCCCCTGACCTGAACGCCACCTAAAATATATGCGGAGATATTGAGGAACATGTTTTCGAAGAAATACGGAAAAATAAAGTCTTTTTATGAAATGTATCAGTTCGACGCGAGACCACAAAAATGTGCCACTGGCATCCTAAACAAGGTCTATTGGACCATATATTAGTTGATTTTTTGTATGATTTCGGTTAATGATTACAATTTTTTGGCTTTTTAATAAGTTCTAAGTCTTTCCTGCTGTTTTTATGAACATAACGGTACATGCGTACAAATGTATTTGCATACTCAATGTAAAGCTGATTATAAAGAATTTGATTTGAATATATGAATAGCTTTGGTGTAAAAATATAACTCCTGGATATATAGTATATACAAGTTATCAACAAAAATTACTCGTTAGAAAAAATATTTTATGTATTTTTTATAAAAACCAATTTGTTTCATGTGCGTTAAAGAGTATAAATATACAGTTTTATGGAAATAAGAACATTTAAATTCCCGAAAATAACATAAAGCAACACAAACCATACAGACGAACAAAAAATTCATTAGGATAAATCTACGTAGAAGGTAAATAAGTCGAATAAAGATATTCTTCCACAGAATTCTTCTTAAAATTTGATATCAAGTCGGATATTTCGAACGTTTTAAAACTTCGGCTAAGGATTTTGGAATGGAATAGATAAAGCTTAAATGTTTCTGTGGAAGAGTAGTGGGCCCATTCAGGTGCCAAAGATAAGTGCTATTTAGGATTCAAATCGGGTGATTGTGGTGGAGTTTGCAGCTGCTTGGAAGCGTTGTAGACTAACCAAAGCTTAACTATGTATGTCTGTTGCATGCCTCGAGTATTTATACTGTAAAATATAGTTGTTACTCCTTAGACCCAATTCTTTTGTCTTTGTTGTTGCTGATATGCATTTATCTATGGTGAACTCTATAAATTCATTTTCACTCACACTAGTACTAGTCATGCACTCCCCTATCATTGTTCCATCATCTCCATGCTTCACAGTATGCCTTATTCCGCCGTATTTCCTTATCGAGTGCCGTTCCCGGTTTTCGCCATAAAATCGTGAGCCCCTTGATTCCAAATATGCGAAACTTGCTCTCATTAAACCTTTTGCCAAAACTTCCAGAGCTTATTTAAGTGGTTTTTTGTGGAAATATTATGTTGCATATTTGGCTGTGTGGTTTCTTATTTTGCTTCACACTTTAAAAAACGTTACAAGGTTCAGGTTGCTAGAATTTTTGGCCGTCCTGAACTGTAATTGTAATTTTTACTTTTCCTGCCGAGTGCATATATGTATGTATATATGTATATACTTATTATGTATGTGTGTTTATGTAATAAATTCGCGAATACATACTTGATTACTAAGCCACACGCACCAGACACGATATGAAGTCTAAATATAAGTATTAAAATTGAGCTTTCTTTCCCACATAGTGCGGCGATAAGACTTCTTCATATGTTAAATATGTATGTGTGTATGTTTATGCGATCATAGTATATACATTTGTGTCCAGAAGTCAAAATCACTTGAGTTATGCTTTTAGCCTTGCAAGTAATTACGTACATACATACATGCATATGTATATACATATCCTATGAGTTGACAAGTATGCGCCAAAATTAATGTGCAAACAACTGGCATACTTACCTACAAACTATACATCTAATGCATACATATGTACATATATTGAGGACCTATCACAGTCTAAAAATACAAAACCAATTTATAGGCTTTGGTTTCCTATCACAACACACTCGTAACTACTTGTACTGTATCCATTTTATTGCTGTTCTATAGCATTTCGTTGTCTTCTGTATACAACAAGATTCTTGTGCGCTTCCATTAACACATTTCATGCAAATAATAATCCAATTGTTGTATGACGCAGTTGTGGTCAATGTTGTACAGCACAAGGTATTAGCCGTCATCGATTTGCCATTTATCTGCTTGCTATAATAGGTTGTCAAAAAAGTCTTGCGGTATTGCACCGCTTACGCGATTATAGCCGAGTTAACAACCGCGCGCCAGTCGTTTCTTCTTTTCGCTACGTGGCGCCAATCAGATATTCCAAGTGAAGCCAGGTCCTTCTCCACTTGGTCCTTCCAACGGAGTGGAGGTCTTCCTCTTCCTCTGCTTGCCTCGGCGGGTACTGCGTCGAATACTTTCAGAGCTGGAGTGTTTTCGTCCATCCGGACAACATGACCTAGCCTGCGTAGCCGCGTCTTTTAATTCGCTAAACTATGTCAATGTCGTTGTAATGCGATATTCGCCGTGGCCAACGCGCAAAGGACCATAAATCTTTCGCAGAACTTTTCTCTCGAAAACTCGCAACGTCGACTCATCCGTTGTTGACATCGTCCAAGCCTCTGCACCATTTAGCAGGACGGGAATTATGAGTGACTTATAGAGTTTGGTGTTTGTTTGTCGAGAGAGGACTTTGCTTCTCAATTGCCTACTCAGTCCGAAGTARCACCTGTTGGCAAGAGTTATCCTGCGTTGGATTTCBAGRCTGACATTRTTGGTGGTGTTTACGCTGGTTCCAAGATAGACGAAATTATCTACRACTTCAAAGYTATGACTGTCAACAGTGACGTGAGTGCCAAGTCGCGAGTGCGACGACTGTTTGTTTGATGACAGGAGATATTTCGTCTTGCCCTCGTTCACTGCCAGACCAATTTGTGTTGCTTCCTTGTCCAGTCTGGAGAAAGCAGAACTAACGGCGCGGGTGTTGAGGCCGCTGATATCAATATCATCGCCATACGCCAGTAGCTGTACACTTTTATAGAAGATTGTACCTTCTCTATTTAGTTCTGCAGCTCTAATTATTTTATCCAGAAGTAGGTTGAAAAAGTCGCACGATAGAGAGTTTTCGCCTGAAACCTCGTTTTGTATCGAAAGAGTCGGAGCGGTCCTTCCCGATTCTAACGTAGCTTTTGGTGTTGTTCAACGTCAGTTTACACAGCCGTATTAGTTTGCGGGATAACAAATTCAGACATCGCGGCATAAAGGCAGCTCCTTTTCGTGCTGTCGAAATCAGCTTTGAAATCGACGAAGAGGTGGTGTGTGTCGTTTCTTCTTTCACGGGTCTTTTCCAAGATTTGGCGCATAGTGAATATCTGGTCGATTGTTGATTTGCCAGGTCTAAAGCCACACTGATAAGGTCCAATCAGTTTGTTGACGGTGGGCTTTAATCTTTCACACAATTCCCTCGATAGAACCACATATGCGATGTTGAGGAGGCTAATCCCACGGTAGTTGGCGTAGATTGTGGGGTCTCCTTTTTTAAGAATTGGGCATAGCATAGCATCCGACCATATTTTACAAAGAAGCCGACGCATGCTCCTTATCAGTTCTTCGATCATGATCGATCTGGTTGGTGATTTTCGATCCGGAGCCAGCCAGGTAGCTTGATGTATCTTCTTATGCTGGAATCCAGTACTACAGATAACCATATTTCGGGCCCCGGCGGAGTCGATCAGGGTCAACACATTTGGGGATGTTTCCTCTTGGAGGCGGAATTTACCGACCGTAGTGCCAAAGATACATTCTCTGCCCACCCTGGCGTTAAAGTCCTCTCTGTCCTTGTCTCGTCCATCCCATTTCCTGGACGGCGGTGATGTCAGCCTTTATTGTTACGAGGACATCAACCAGCTGGGCAGAGGCACCTTCCCAATTAAGGGTCCGCACATTCCAGGTGCTTGCCCTCAATTCGTAGTCCTTTTTTCGTTTGCCATGGTCGTCATCAAAAGTGGGGTCTCTCATCCGAGGCTGTTGTTGCGTTGTTCCTATGCAGGGAATGTTTCGCCTTCTCACTTCAGCTCGCCTTCAAACGGATGTTCTTAGGCTACCCAGAGGATACTTGGTCAAGGACCGGAAGTCGTGAGCTGCTTGAGTCATATGTAAAAGAATCGCTTCTATCCACTCCCAAGTGAATGGCGATCAGAGAACTTTTCTCACTTGCGTGAACTTCTACACATGACTCCATCCTCCTCTTATTGAATTTTCAATTGATACATTTTTTTTGCATCATGACTCATGCCCATATCTTGACCGATGCTACGGCTGCTACTATGCCGGTCTCTTTCGACCAATTCAGCGATTTTATCACAATTTTCGACGACAGGCCTTCTACACCAGAACAAAAACGTTTAAACATCGTTGTGCGGCGGAACTGTATGGGGTCCATAAACTGCACAAATTTTATTGGCGGCTTGAGATGCATTTTTGCCTTTATAAAAGTAGTAGTAAAATATGCCGTATTTTCTCTTTATTTTGCTACATGTTTGCGACGCTATAACTCACGAACGACTTTAAAGAAACGACAATCAAACACGTGTTAGCGCTATAACTCACGAACGACTTAAAAGAAACGACAATCAATCAAACACGTGTTAGCGCATGAAATGAGCCTTCCAAAAAGGTATAAACGAATAAAACTACAACTACGCTCTCCTGGCTCCAACTAGCGAAAATACCGCAAGACTTTTTTGACAACCTAATATAATCTAATTTTATATAAAATATTAGTACACTTTGTACAGCTATTGAGAGTTTTTGAGAGAAACAATTAGTGACGTCGAGAATGTTTGTGACGTCATATGTACTTAATTGTGCTGAATTTCCGATTACTAGTAAATTAAACAATGTTAAGAATGGACATTTATACACATAATATTTGTAATAAAAATTTATTATTCCTAAAAATGTTGTTGTAGCAAAGAAATAATAGTTTTGAATATTGTTATCGAAATGTAAGCCCTCGCGCTGGTTCTGAATGGGTTGTAAAACGTAAAATATGTCGATTATTTGTTCAAATTGAAGTACTTAATTGCATAATGCGTCACAATTTTCCCTTGAATTAGCGGCTTATTTATAGAATTTCTAGGAATTTTAAAATTTCATTTGCACTTTTAAGTACATGATTTATGTCTGCAATATATGTATCTACCTACATATACATATTTTACTGATATGTAAAAGTATTTTTGCTGCTCCGAAAGTTGCATTTTTTCTTTCATAACAATTGGGTTTTGCTCCTACATTGTTGAATGCAATATATTATACATGTAAGTGTGTATAGCATTATATCTAAATATGTATGTATATGGRGTCATCATCTACGAAACCTTACTATGGGCGTTTTTTTTATCTAATTTGATGGATTAACTGACTTTCCCATTTCCCTGCTCTCTATGTTTGGGCACTGCTCTCTTGCTCTTCTAAGTAACAACAATGTTATCGTGTTGAATTCATACAAGAGTCTCAGTGCTATAACCAGTGGCTATTTTCAATGATACCGAGTTTTGGTTCTGCTTTAGACCAGTTTTGCTATTGTGAATGGTGCAAATGACAAATTATTGCCAAAAATTGATATAAAAAGATTATTTTATTCAAAAAAAACTTCAGACTTAAAGTCAATTATAGTTGTTAATAAAAACAAACATGAAACGTTTTATTAACGCGGAACGAAAAATTGCTTCACCAACGAAAGAACCGCAACAAGGGTTGGCTATTTATTTAAATATCTGGTAACTATTTTGAATCGTTTAATAATATTTTTCTATAATATGAGTGCAAAATACAACAACCTGCTCAATTACGCAATAATTATTTTTGTATGATTACATTTACTGATATACTGTGCTGTATATATGTATAGTATGTATACAGGTTCATAAACTGATTGTTAATTAACGAATGCTAATTGAATGTCGTTTAATTTATTTATATAAAATCATTTAAATGAAAATATATAAAGCTCTTGAATTATTTATTTACAAATTTACAACAATTACTATATATATTAAATACAGAAGATAACGAAAATATTTTGTGAAAATATAGTTTTATTTTTCTAGACAATATTTTATGATCGCTTAGGTAATGCAATTAAGAGAGAATTTAATTAAAACGTGGCCAATTAGTATACTATGAAGATTTGCCGCAATTGTTCGGCACGTAAATAAAGGGGAAAATGCCATTCATTCCATCTGTCGTCATATATACATTGTCAATTATTAATCAATATTTATTTTGTCGCATTCAAAGTAATCCCCACGCGGCCAAATCTGGTGAATACGATAGTTGATCGATGGTATTCATTACTTTGTTGGCTTTAAATTCGGGCACAATCGTATTATTTTTTGAAAGAATTCAGTTTTATCGGGACGAGTAGGGCAAGAACCCGTTTCATATTCGAACTATCCATCAAAATCATTCGAATGGACTAACGAGAGATGTCGACGGTTTTCAAGCACCATTCCTTCACTTTTTTAATACTTTCGTCAGTTGAAGAGGTCGAAATTCGTCCAGAATGGGGTATAATTTCAACGATCTCTCGACCGCCTTTGAAAGCTTTGTATCACTCATAGCCTTGTGTTTTTGATAAAACTGAATCACCGTAAGCCTTTTCCAACATTCGCACCATTTGAGACAGATTCTTTGTTCGATATTTTTATCCATTGTACAAATCGCAAAACACTACTGACGTGTACCGACTTAAGCAACTTCGGTAAACAAACTGGTTGACAGATCGCGCTCATATTTGGCATAGTACGTAAGTCCTACGAACTTAGCAAAATACTTTTTTTTAAATATTATTCATCCGGCAAATCTAATTATAATTTCCGGGTGTTTTTGGTCCCAAGGTAAATCGACTATATAACTCAAGTATACAGTTAAGAATGATCATTGCTATTTCATTTTAATAACAACTGAATAACTTTATTTCTCATATGTATTAAATCCATAAATATTTTTCATATATTGTTTGTTTCTATAATTATATCCTGAAAGGTCTTACACTCCCCGCTTTAAGGCAAAACTAAGTGTCTATTTACACATTTACATAATTTCATAACTTAAACTGTGTTTCTGAGTTTTGCGGTTTGCTCATGAGTCATGTGTGGTCAATGCTAGCGACAGACTGCAGCAGCACGACAGTGAACTGAAAATGGCGTTGTGAATCCTACTACAAGAACGTTTGTGAGGGGGCAGCAACATAGCAATGGCCGGCATGTACACAAAAAAACGCAGTTGTCCATTTTGCATGTACACAATTTCGTTGTGGCCATACTAATACCTTGCACTTCAATGAAATTTTAATATTTTGTTCAAAGTGAAATTTTTAAGCAAAATATAAGTAAATAGGTAAATTTGTTTGTTTTAAATTATCAATTGTTATTATAAATGATGTAACAGMGCTATTTTATGCTTTTATTTGTAAAATAACGACAGGTTTGTTAGAGCTCTGAGCAATTCTACATTTTACATATTAGTGGCATCACCACTCTACCTCATCTCTCTGCCTTCCATTCTACTGTCAACTCTACTGTCGTTGGCAAATATAGGATAAAATTGAAGTTAGCGAGAACGACAACTGTCGGCCTGCCGTCGTGCAGCTATCAAAATAGGTCCATCCATAAGAACGTGTGACAGATGTCGTTTGCAGTCTGTCGCGAGCATTGTATTCAACACATCACCGTAAATAAAAAATAATATGTGACTCATCACGTGTAACTCTTCTAATGAAGTCATTTCGGTTGTTTGTCTTTATATGACTTAAAGTCAATCAATGCAACTGTCACATTAATTCAAAATTTGTATACAGCAACGACTAGCACACCTTTCCTGTAGTTTTAAATATATTGCCGAGGTATTTAGTCATATCGTCAGCCTCTAACGTCACAGACGCAAAATGGCTGTAAACTAGTGTAATAGTTAATTTTGAGAATTTTTGGTTTTGCTTGATAACATAGACTATCTTTAAGATGAAATTCGAAAAAATATGCAGTAAATTTATTAGCTTAAGTTTTCAACAGATGAAAAAGTTGTTATTGTGACTCCAGAGTGGTCCAGAAAACCGATATTATTAGCAAAATCTTTCTCAAAGTTTAGGTGGCAGTCTAGGCCCCCGAAGTTGGGGAGAAAAAATATGATACTTGAGAGATATGAACCTTTCCAATTAATATGTCTTTAGAAATGCTCATCGAAACAATGCTGTTTAATGAATTAAAAAATATTTATTTCAAGACAATTGTTGAATGTTGATATTGAATAATGTAATAAAAACGGATTTGACTTGATTTGCCCACATTTATCGAACAGGTGTTTAAGATGAATCTCAAAAACAAGTTATTGAAATTTATAACTTGTGATGTGAGTTTTGTTCCAGAATTTTGAAACAATTTCACATGAAACATATTTTCCCGGAAGGATAAGTTTTCGCAATTACAAAAAACACGATTGCATAATTTATTCCATCAATAAATAAAAGTAGTTATATTGTCTTCAGTAGAAATCCGGCCGTGGGTAAGTAAAGATTGTAGTTGGCATAACGTTTCGAATAAAACGAATATTTTCGGACATAAACCAGAGAGCAAAGTAAGGCCAGCAATCTAAGAGAATTTCACGTCCCCAATATCACATGTTGTTGTAGTGATTTTAAATAGTCCCTAATTATTTCTTTAGATTCTATGTTACACGTACTTTCATTTCCAATCTCTAGCAGAAACTCCAAAAAACTTACCGATCCAAACAAGGTTAGATATCGCCATTGACATTGGAGCTACTAACACCGTCTTCGGTGAATAGCGTACATGGAGTCAAACCATCAACCAAAACCATTCGAAGAGCTCGAATTACCGCGAGAATCGAGAGTGACTCTTGCGCAAATTCGTTTTGGATACTGTAGCAGGTTAAAATCCTACTTATCCAGAATGGACCCTGACATAACACTAGCCAGCTCTTTGATGCCCTGCTAATCCCACACATCTGACACCGCTCTCAATATGGTTCAACACTATCGAAACAGCACGTTTTCTGCTCCTACCGTTGGATGACCTCAATGACAACTTATCTAATCGTTACCATCCCAACGGGGTTAGGTACTCGTTAAAACAACAACAACAACAGCAGAAACTCCATTAGAATCCGAAATCAGAATACTGTTGTATTTTTCTGGTATGGGTATATAAGATATTGCTGAGGAATGGTTTTAAATTTTTCGATAAAGGGTCGAAAACAACTATGTTGTATTTTATAATTGAGAAATTCACATTCTTCATTCGAAAATATATCCATTGAATGTTTCAGGGTTTGCAAGCTCTCTCTCAAATATTGTACGCAATAGTAAATTCGAGAGCGGTTCTTCACTTTCTATAAAAACATTAAAAGCAAAAATCATTCACCCTTTATCACTTTAATTTATTTGCTTTAAGTATTATTAAAATAAAAATGCCTGACAAAATTAACAAACAGTCAAGCGTCCCCAAACACCGCACACCTACACACTCTCACTCAGTTCTAAAACTGATTTTCTGCATTCTGTTCCATCGTCGCTTAGCGAAATTAGAAAAAAATCAATTTCCGAATTGTCTACGTGATACCTAGTTGCCCATCTTGTTTATGTTTTGCCGTGGGTTTGGCTAAATATTTGCCTACATGTCTGATGCCTACATGTCTGATAGCATACAGGCCAACCATCAAGAATAGCAAGCAGATGCTACGCTGAGTAGGTAGAGCATTTGCAAGAAGTGCACAAATCTCGTTTGTCTGAAAAATTTGGAGCCTGCGTGCTCTTACTCATTAAATCATTAACTATCCATCCCTTCTGGAGCAGAGCAGCTTAACGCAAAGGGACTACTTTTCTTCGCAGAATTTTGCCAACGATACGGAGTCACAAATCCAATGCGCCAATGCTTGTAAACAAGTAAATATTTATAAAGTATGTACGAGAAAACAATAAACAATGAAAAAGAGAAATAGAAATGTGCAAGTTAAGCGCCGACGTCTACCTGTGTGTGCGCACATGCGCTGCTCCCAAAATATCTGAATGAGTTCTGCATGGGCGACCTGACTGTCGGCATGTAGCTGCATTTGTGTGCGTGGTGACATATGTATATAAATACATATATATATACGATATGTATACATGACATATGTATATAAATACATATATACATATATACGATATGTATACATGGATGTGTTTGGTTCGGTTGGCGCACTTCTTTGATTCGTCTTTCTTTAATTTCCTTATTTTCAAGGTCACTGTTTATATTGGCACAATTGAACCAAATGGGGAAAAGTGACTATGGGCAGCAGAGGCGGCAGCGCACAGTGGTGCGATTGTTTTCATAAACGGTTGTAAAAAAAAATGCTTGGAACTTTGGATTTATTCTGAGCAAGATTCTCAGTAAGAATAGATAAATAAAATAGAAGATAGTAAACTCTCTTCCTTAGATTTTTAGTGACCTACATAGAGAAATAGATACCAGCTCTCATTACCAGTGGTTGAGTGTTTTTCCACACATCCTCTTGGAAACACTTCAGTATTAAATTGGCCAGAGCCATGGTGAAATCAGATAATATTTGTTGAAGAGGTTAGTAGAAGTATACTCGTATAATGAACTCACATTATGCGCCAAATTGTTTCAATGGTCGTTCTCTAACGTTTAATTATGAAAAAAATTATTTAATTTTTTATTTGGTGTTCTATCTAAAACAGCATTTTTCTTACATTTACTGTTTTATACCGCTTCGGAAGTCGATAGTCACCAAACGACGGTTATGTAGTACGTTTTGTGGGATTTCGAAGAAATCGTTTCTTTGGAACTTTTCCCCAACAATACGGCTATTAATTCTAATGTATTGTGATCAGCTGGACGTATTAAATGATGCACACAAAGAGAAGAAGACAGAATTGATCAATAAAGAATGTGCAATGTCCCATCAGGCTAATACAAGCCCTAAAACGAATTTGATGGCTCGCCAAAATTTTTTGCAGCTTGAATGTCATGTACTAACACACCAACTATATTATTCAGACTTGGCACCGACCGGAACCATGTCTTATTTGGTTAGCATAATCTTCACGGTAAATTAGAATATCAGAAACCACTTGGTTCCAGTTTTTTGGCTTTAAGGATCAAACATTTTATAAGCGTGCAATCAATCTTTTATCCGAAAGATCGCAAAAGGTAGTAAACAAAACTACATAAGAACTAGTCTCTTTGGAATTTTTGGAATATCTATGCGAAATTTTTTCACAAATTGAACGATCGCAATCAAGTTCGTTTATGGAAAACTTTTTCATTTGAAGAAATATCTTCACAAAATTTGGCGGTCAGAATCAAATTCTTTAATAAATCTTTTGTATTTGTGAAGGGTATTATACACAGTTTGTTAGTACAAATTTCGTATTTCTTTTTGAAATCTTTAAAATGAACATATACAAAAACTTATAATTTTAAAGGAAATCTTCCCACTGTGCAGTGCCTGACCGCATGAATCAGAGGCGCCTCCTAATATGTTTGAAAAGTTTCCCAGTGAACAAGCGCAAATAGTGTAAAAGAAAAAGAGCTTTCCATACTATGTGCCAAAATGATCGACAAGTCTCTCGCCTATCAGTGCCCTTGAAGTGTATTCGCAAGTCATCGACCTAATTTAATTTGGCCGCAAAACGTATTAAGGTGCAAGATTTCTAACAGTGCTTTTCTTTAAGGCGAGTGAATGCGTTGCTCTTGCTGACCTAAAAAGCTTGCCTATGTGTGCTTTTGTTTCTTCCAGCGATCTAAAACATTTCCACTTAGATAACTGCACTCTACATCGCCCCGTTTCTTTTCCCGTATGAAGTGCGCCAAACACACGGCGGAAATGTCGATTTTTTTCCAAATTTCTAGAGGCGTTTTCTATATAAAACGTACATATGTATGTATGTATGTCCGTACATTTGCTTTGTGCGCTACGTGCTCGCCATCATGACCGAGTGCCAAGCAAAATCAACATTAGAGTTTGTTAGACTTTTAAAATGACGATGACGGTGGTGTTAGCGGTGGAGTGTGTGTGCGGAGAAGCTGACGCGCTGGCAAAAGCAAAAATCGGCAGAAGCGAAAGAAAGCAGCGATAACAGAAACAACAGGGGGCAATGTGTCTTTGCACGGGCATTCATGTGAACATAGATTTGCCTAAAAATAAACGCTGGAAACGCGGCGAAAACCAAATAAAACAAAGTCCGTTATTACACACGGCAACTTTTGAAGGAGAGGAGAATCGCGAGTTTCCAGTGCTCGGCAACTCGCTTTGTGTTCTTATTCGTAACAGTTCGCTGCGACGTTTTTCGGCATTCGTGTTCTTTCATTCGTAGTCATAGTTGCATTTGCGTATATGTTTTTGAAATTAATATTTTGAATATATTTAAAAAATTTAATTTCATCTTTTAGTAAGAAATTTGCAAATATGTATACAAATATACATAATATAAAAATTTTGCAAAATGAAGTATGACGAAAAAAGCAAATTAGTTAAAGATATTGTGAAATGTATGGAGGATGCCATACAAATTGATTCAAACGATAGTGAAAAGGGTGATATACATATGTGAAGGTCTGTTATGTAATCTTTGTTTTAATTTTGAATTATAAATAAAATGTATTTCTAATTGACAGAACTGATTAATATATGTGATAGAGTGGCCCAAATACCTATAAGGAAAAACAGACGACAGTGGGTTAAAGTAAAGAATAGACAATGGGTTAAAGTAAAGTGAAAGAGAATGAGAAAAAACTCGATCAGAGTTGCGCAACTCAAATTGCTCGTGTGAATGTAATGGCCGACAGCAAAAGGGAATCGTCCGAGTATTAGCAACAAAAGTTGACGTGTGTAATAACGGACAAAAGCAACAGGGCAATGTCTAACAACGGAGCAACAACAATAAAAACATTAAAATAAACACACAAAAATATTGGCCATAAAATCAAACAAAATTTCGGCTGTTGGACGTTGCCACCCAATAGAAATTTAATGATTTTTTTTTTTTTTTGTAGACAACTAAAAGGCAGCTGCTTTTTCCGTTAAATAATTTGTAGAACTGGCGTGAGATCAAGTGGAGGTTACACATTGATAAGACATATTTGAGATACGGCGAATTTCACACTTGGTACTCAAATTTACACCTTTTATATGTAGGCATATGAGGAGGCATGATACTTTTGGCTTTATTTTTGTTTTACTGCCTCTTTTAGATTTAAATAAATTACCGCTGTCATTCGTAAATATTTTGCTATTCAATTTTGAGCTTTATTCATAACACTTTGAAGACTCGACTGCATTGTTTTAATAAATCGTGACACTTCGTATGATCCGGGTTTGTTTGAAAATAGCGTACAGTGCACTTAAATAGTCTGCATGTCTTTATTTTATTCAAAAGCTGGTTTATACACAAAACTTGTTGTGGAATAAACTTTACGACTCGCTTTTCCCACATTGTGTCTTTTGTTGAATTCGTATTTGAATCGGCTCCCAGAATTCAAAGTTAGACATATACTCCAAGGTTTGATATTTACCTCTAAGAAGGTACGGCTGTTCATAAAGTATCGCGAATTTTGTGTTTTTTCCAAAAATTATTTATTTATTCATTAATATCTATTTTGTCTCCTTCAAAGTAATCCCCATGAGATATTATACACTTGTGCCAACGGTTTTTCCAATCTTCGAAGCACTTCAAAAAATCATTTTTTTTT
>NW_017537312.1:1063797-1065914 GCF_001853355.1 Bactrocera latifrons
CATAAGTGAGAGACATGAGTACCAACATAACGCCACAAAAACTTCGAAATTCGAATATACGTAACCCGCGAAAATTCAAAATTCGCGATACTTTTTGAACACACCTCGTAAATGGTTTCGCATTAATGTTTTGAAGTGAAAGTGATTGGTGACTTTGGATTTCTTTCTGACAGGACCAAAAAAAAAAAAAAATTAAGAATCTGTTATGTAGTGGCGGTTGATTCTAAAGAAATTTAGTACCGTGGTTAATTGCAATACAAATACAAATGGTCCGGAAACAAGGTGATAATCAACTATTTTAAAATAAAAATCCGCGAATGTCGTTTGTTTACAGAGTAGTTATTTCTCTATTATGTTCTAAAATAAGACCAATTATTGGTCTGTAGTTGTTTTTGAGTTCCTGAACGGACTTGGATTTATATCGTACTAAGAAAAGTCAACTCGGCAGCGTTTCTCAAAACAGTTTGTGGAGTATTCTCTATCGCTAACGCAACAACATTAATGTTTCCTTTCGAAAACAGGTAGAGTGCTGAAAGTTAATGAAGGCACGTGCACAATTTGAAAGACTTCGCTCATTCAAATTTTCACTTTTTTTATTATTGATATGTAAATGACTACTTGAAGCTAAATCTCTTAGTACACGACTATCAGCAGCGATGAAGAAAGTCTGTGAACGGTCATCTTCGGATTAAAATTATTAAACTCAAACCACAATGCAATGTTGAAGGGTCCAAACCACTGGAAGTAAAATTATTTACACTTAGTTTTCATGAAATTGGTATTCTAAACACTTACGCACATACACATATGGTGAAAATAATAAGTAGGTACATACGCCCGTGTAGCATTCAAAGTCTAATAAATTCTCTTTTATTCATTCATTAATATCACATTTAATTTCATATATGTCTTATATAACAAAAATAAAAATATCAGTAATAATAGTTAAAATAGGAACTTAAATTTCAATCAAATAAATGACTGAAAAAATGGCTGGACAAAATAATAAGTATATCAGGTATCTGCGAATGAAAAAAATTATTATATTGAGTTTTCTGTCTCCTATTTGATGTTTGCTTACTTCTTTCCATCAGTACCCAGTATATCCGCCATTATTTCCAATTACTTTTGAGATTCGTTTTGGCATACTGGAGATAAGCTTGTGGCACGTATCAATTGGAATTTCATACCAGGTTTTTCCAACAAAATTCCATAACTGATCCTTATTTTGGAACGATTGCTTCCCAATCCGTTGCTTTAGCTCCCTCCAAAGGTTTTCGATGGGATTTAAGTCGGGGAATTGACTTGGCCATTGTAGAGTACTCACACCATTATCCTGGAACCAATCTTTTACCAACCTCGAAGTATGCTTAGGATCATTATCCTGCTGAAATTTCCAAATTAGTGGCATATTTTCCTCAGCATATGGCAGCATCGTGTTTTCCAAGATATCTATTGGAATCTATTCATGGTGTCTGAAATACGATGTATTGGTCCTACACCATACCACGAAAAGCAGCCCCAGACCATTATGTTGCCGCCACCATGTTAAACGGTCTTTTTTGTAAACCGTGAATGCAATTCTTTGCCTTTCGGACGGCGAACATTCCGCCTGGCGTCATTTCCGAACAAATTTATTATAGTTTCGTCGCTCCACAAGATATTGCGCCACTTTCTTTCACCACCTGGGCCGGACCAATTTGCATGATTTTTCGCGAATTGTAATCTTATTATGTAGCCTTCTTCGAACCGTTCGGGAAGATATTAAACTACCAATATCGGCTGCTATCAGTTTTGAAGATTTAAATGGGTCCGTTTTAGCAAGGGTGACGATACGATTGTCCGTTGTTGGTGATGTCTTTTTTGGTCGACCGCGAGTTTCAACATTATTTTTAATCCTTAGGACATTCTGCACGAAACACAGCGAACGGCCTAAAGTTTTAGCAATATTTCTAAGACTTTGGCCCTCTTTTCTGAGGTTTAAGACGATCCTCTTCTCCTCCGCGCTGCAATGCTTATTTCCACCCATCTATAAAATTTTTAAGTTTTTAATGCGTTTTAAATATGAAGCTATATAAGCGAAAGTACAAACCATTAAATTAAATCGACCGATTTCC
>NW_017537312.1:1067916-1075404 GCF_001853355.1 Bactrocera latifrons
GGCCATAGTAAACGCGAATTTTAGTTTAACAAATTAAGAAATTAAGTGATTGAAAAGATATAAAACGATAAAAAATTAATTCACAAACAAAGCACGAGCGTAATATAAACGCAGAACAAACCGTTATACCGTTTTAACAAACTCAATAAGCAACCGGTTACGATGACAGTTCGACGGTGAATGCAACCCAGAGTTACATTCGTATACTTCACCAAACATTCATAATTCAATCATGACCGCAGGCTAAAGGAATGTACTTATTATTTTGACCATATGTGTATGTATGTATGTATATAAATATATAGGATGTTTAGACAGAGACGCGTGGCTTTAAATATACTCGCCATGTTTCACAGTTAATACCACGTCAAGGTCACGTGGCTACGTGTCCCTGCACTTGTATACGCTTTGTTCTGCAGAGGAGAATGTCGACCCTTATAATCACATTTCTAACCAAACGTCAAGCATCCTTTACAAAGCGATACATGTACCCGTACATATGTATGTATGTAACAAACTGTCTCCGTTCAAGTTCAGTAGAATTTAAAGGTACCCAGAAGGAAAAGTAGGCGACCATATAAAATACATAAATATATATGTAGATTAGCTTGACGAACGTAGTCGATTTGGCCATGCCCGTCTATTTTTATATGTGTACGCGAACTAGTCCGTCAGGTTTTAAGATATCGATATAAATTTTACGCGTTTACTTTTTTTCCAAGAAAGTTATAGCGTACATACGAGTTCTTGGGTTAGATTATCGTCTAATACAAATCCTAAATTCTTCAATCTCTGAATATATTCTTCAGATCTGATCACCATAATATATAGCTGCCATACAAACTCCCCTACATAGGGTTGTGCGCTGGGTTTGGGACCCGCCACTTAAAAAAACACCCCCAATGAAAAAAATTTTCAACCGACCCATCAAAATAAAAATCAAGATAAAAATTTTTTTGCATCCTTCATGCTATAAAGAATTCATCTGTGCGCTTATATCTATTGCATAAAACGTATATTATTCATTTGTTTGTTTATAATTTTTCTCCTAACTTAATATTTTAAAAATTTTAAACACCCGTGGGTGGATTTGTAAAAACACAGTGAATACGTACTACAAGTGACAAAACATTGTATTTTCCAAAATAAAATACACAGTTATAACCCACTGTATAGTACTTAAGTGCACGCGAACTCTAGTTGCGGGCGTTAGTCAGCAAATACTCCTATGTTTATATGGCAATTACGCTTGTGCGAAGACAATTATTAATATTTTTGCTAAAGATAATTCTCTTTACATACATGCTATGTACATATGTATGTGTATGTAAAAGTGGGCCTCATTTAAAAATGAGAGAATTGTTTATGTACACACGAGTATAAATATATATTATTATATATATGGTATATTTGTTGTCATTGTTGTTTTTGGTCCAACCTTACTACGTTACCATCGCTCTTGATTTAGATAACTACGTGAGATTTTCATTTAACTTGTACGAATCGATTATGCAAACACATACTTGCATACATTTGTGTACAATAATCGGATGTATGTATAACGTTTATGGGAACTCACAGCGAGCAACCGGCAACACGCATGACGTGCACAACTACAACGCCGCAACTTCGTACGTTTTTTCACAATCGTGTAAACGTGCATTCGTACGACTTGCATTTTGCCGAAGGCTTGTGCGATGACAAGCAGCCGAAGGTGTGCGTTGTCGGCGGCAAACGCTAGTTGGCTCATTCAATTTCCAACTCTTGCTTAGTGCGGTCATAAAGTGCGCAAAGCGTGACGTGAAATATCTATAAACTACCAAAAGCTAAACAATTCATAAATAAACTAATTAACAAACTTACAATTTGATAATCTAAGAATTGAGCATCAATGAATAATATTTTTGAGTTGCCCAAAGGAATAAATTAAAAAAAAAGTGAAAAGTCTCATTGCCAAAAATTGTCCAAATGCAATTTGCTGTACACACGTGGAAAGATAAAAACGATAAAAGCTATTGGAGAAGCAACAGTGGGAAAAAGAATCCATAGGTTGGCTAATATTGACCGAACAGCCGACTATCTGACAGCTGCTTAAACACCAACACACACACTTACCATCGTATGTGTGTACAAATGCGTACGTGCGAACGCACCACAGCATAAAAGTCAATAGTTAGCAACTCCAAATATCACGTAGTCTCCTTTGACTATTGCTTTGGAAGCGCCAACAATAGGCAAATTATTGCTGCTCGCACTGTTTATTCGTCTGCGTTGTGTGGAAAAAGGGGGTGTGTCACAACGCCGTTTGTAAACGCTGAACTGAAATATAATTACGTCGGCCTCCCTCAAGCCGTATAGGGCTGTGCATGTGAATTCGTAATTTGAAAAACTACCAAAATAAACTCTGAAAACAAATTGGGTACCGGCAAGCGAAAAAGTGTTGTGCTTGAAACACGCAAATTAAAGAAACAAAGTTTAAGTTGCCAAAAATTATTTGCCGTGCAAAAATAAAAGCGAAAACCAACAATAAAAATTACTCAAGGCTGAAACTGATTTCCAAACTGTGATTTCATTCATTCATCTATCAGTGGCTGAGCGCGCATTTATCGGTTTTGTGTTTCTTTTTTAAACACCAGAAAATATCATCATCATCAATTTATTCATCTGCTCGTGTGTGTATTTGTTCGGTTGTGATTAAACACTCAAAGATACTGTGATTCATCTTAATTTAATTTTACGTTAAAATATTGAATTTTTTAAACTTCTTCGCAACTTACACGTTACGCTTTTCAATGAAATCCGAAGTATTAAATTGTAACAACAACAACCAGTTCAACAGTTGTTTAAGTAAAAAACTAAAAGTGAAAAAATCGCTAAAAGAAATGTCAACGAAAATGTTCGCCTCCCAAGTAACCGATTATGATAGTTTCTTCAAGCGGGCGGCGAAACCCTCCAATGCGGAAGAGTTCTTCCGCGACAGTTTAGACAATGGGTAAATATTGAAATAAGCAGTATATAAGTGTACATTCGATATTTGTTAAGTGTAAAATTAATTGTCAAGGGTTTATCGTAAATTTTGAAAGATTTTAAATGTAAATTGTATTATTTAATATAAAAATAATTGTTCACAGTTTCTAATTACCGGAATAGTAAAAATAAAATCTGCTAGTAATTAATTTAAATCTTAACAATTTTTCGTTGAAAATATTTACTCATTTAAGAGAAAACACATTTTTTGTTTATCTATTAATTCTTTTTACATCGTCTCTTTTTCCGGTTCTCATTAATATTCTAAAAATAGTAGTTTGTAATAAAAGAATAATTAGTTTATGTGTTTGGATATTTTAAAGTTGTCTGTCTTATTTTTTTTTAAATATTTTTTGCGAATTATTTTTTTATAATAGAAATTACAAAACCTGAAACAAAATATTTGACAGCAATTTGTTGTATGAAATATTTATTACGAATTTAAAAAAATAATTATTCAAACGTTAACTTAGGCATTTTATAACAGCTTAAGAACAAACAAATTTTTGACACAAAATAACGGACCTTTGTTAATATAATATATACTTATATGAAAGCAGATTATATATGTATATCTATAAATACATGTTTATAATTGGTGTAGTGATTATTTTCGAAATGGCTGTCTTACTTCGTTTTCCAATGATAATGGAACCTTCGGAGTGTTCCCGACCACACCTAAAACTTTTTATTTACAAATAATTTTTATCTACAATTGATGATTTTTGACAAATTGCGCACATTGGATTATTAAGAGAAATGTTAATGAAAAATATTACTCGGTTAGTAGGCAGGATCTAATTCCGAGTAACTATTATATATCGCACTGCAATTTTCATCGGATAGCCATTTATATTCGTACAGTATTTCAGCGTTTTCATTTTCCTGTTTATGATTGTCATTTGTTATATTTTTCGATATTTAGATACTTTTATACTTAACTCACTCTTTCTGCTTATAATATCGATAGTTGTTCGGATCATTTTTAACTAAGTTAACAAAGTCCAAAGTAGAATGCTCCACTTTTGTCGGAGCAACGCAAAACAACATGGGAACCCAGCTTTTAGACATCAATCTGAAATTACACAAAAAAATAAACAAATAATACCTAACAAGATTTCTTATAGGTTCAGGGCGCTTTTTCGATAGCACAATCACACGATCTTTTTAGGTAATATTACATTGTTTTTGAATGAATAAAAAAACTTCATTATTCTTTAATTTTTTTGCTTGGCTAACTGTTCTGTGAGTAACGGTAAGTCAAAATGGAATGATTTTCCGTTGAAGCGGTTACATGTCAATTTTTTGAAAATATTTAGATTAAAATATAACATTTCACTTAAAATTATTTTTAGAAATGTTTTCCAAAATAATTTCGCACAAATATCGTTTTAGTTTCACACATTGGTATATAATATCTATACCATATTTACTGCTTCGCATATGTAAATATGTACGTAAATGTGTGTGCAAAAATGTGCACTTCAAAACAAAAGCAATTGTGTAATTTCGCAAGCAACACAATAATTAACGCTCGTAAAAAACTAAAAATATTTGGCGCCGTTGCATTTATTACGTATTTATTATTATTTGCTATGTACCCGTATTGTATTTATTGCAATTTTTAGTTCTGTTTTGCTTTTGCTTGTTTTTGGCATGTGTGAGGTTTATTGTTATTTAGCATTAAATTACTTTCGTAACAATTTATTATTATTGACGACATAAGTTCTGCTTCCTATTGTGTCTAAAGTTTAGTTTTTATACTTTAAACATACCGCTGACTCCGATTATAATAAGTTTACTTTTTTATTTATGCTTTCATCCAAGCGAAAAAGCAGTTTTCGCAAATTTGTGCTGACTTTTTCAAAACAAAAATCACATTTTCGGATATTTGTGGTATTATTTCAGTATTTTATGGTTATTGCGGTATTTACGCCTTTGTCGTCAGTGTCGATAAGTGAAAGGTGCTATCTAAGAAACGGAAGTCTTTTATGACAGTTATTTAGATAAAAACGAAACCGAGTTTTTTATTTCATATAATGATCGTGTATAAATTTTTGCTTAGGCCAAGAAATGTCAATGCAATTTTTTTATTTTATATATTTTTCTCGAAACAAAATGTTAAGTATCTGTTCCATATATTTTCTATATCACTTTTAAAATTTATAAAAAGAGAGAAAAAATATTGAAACCAGAAAACTTGTCTAAGCGCAGAAAACATTGCAAATTACCAGAAAAAATCAGGTTTTAAATTAATTTTGGAAACAAAAACTATTTAAAAGTACTAAATATGAAACACAAAATTCAACAATAAGTAAAATCTCATTTGAGTGAAATTAATTAGCACGAATTTTCTTTATTACAAACAAATTTTTCTCAGTTTTTATTTGTTTCCAAAAGTTTTTATAAATCAAGTCGAAAATGAAATTTTAGATTAAGAAGAAATCATTAATTGTGTAAAAAAAAATTAAAAATCAAATAATAACTAAAATTATTTAAAAATTAAATAATAAAGTGAACATATGTAAAATATAAAAGGTAATTTCTAAATTTGATTAAAGTTTATAAAAATTAAAAACATATGTACGGTACTCACAGCGTGTCATAGCGCATCTTAAATTCATAAATTTTTGCACCTGTTTAAAAAAATTGTTGTTGGATTACATTCAAAAATGAATTTACGCAATTATTCATTGATTTTATATTTCAGCGCTTTGCGATGCTGTCATCAACTCGTTACCTTATTTCTGTCGAAAGTTTGAGTAATTTTTTTCCTCATTCAAGTTTAAGTGCCGGTTTGCCAACCAAACTTATGCCCTCTGTACATATGTAGATATGTATGTACATATATGGCATAAATTATGAAACCGCATGCTTTGCAGTTGTTGGGTGAACGTTTTGGTCCTCACGTATTCTCCAATTCACTGCAGAAATAGGTATATATCAGACTAACCATGATCTGCGCACGCTTAACGTGTGTTTGCTAAAGCCTCGAAATATTTGGAACTTGTTGCGAAGAAATAAAGCCAATGGCAACTTCTTAAGAATAATAATATAAATTATGCTCTGAGTGATTTTGAATTTAATTTAATAATAATATATGTTCTCGCGCATGCACCCCTGTGTGTTGACTCTTGAGATTTTTTCACTCAGTGAATTGATATACAAAATTACAAAAATGCCCTTAAAAAATTTTCTTTTTGTCAATTTTAAAATATGCCAAAATATGTATAAAGAAAAAAATAATATGTATTTGAAAAAGAACAACTTCCTAATTTCTATGAACATTTTTCCGATTTTCCTCTAATTTAAAATATTATTTATTTTTTCTATTTTTAGTGAGCGCCGCTATGACGAATTATGTCGAAATATTATCAGCGACATGAATCAGTACGGTTTGTCGGTGGTCGATGATTTTCTAGGCGTCGAGAAGGGCCTGCAGATTCTCAATGAAGTGCATCGCATGTATTCAGCTGGTGTCTTCAAAGTAAGTCTTATATTTGCGCAATATTTTTTTGAAATAAATTATATTAATTTTTTGTCTCTCCTCTCTCCGTAGGACGGTCAACTGGTCAATAATTTGCGAGAAGAAGAGTTGCGCACGATACGCGGCGATAAGATAACGTGGGTTAAGGGCGTAGAACCAGGCTGTGCAAATGTTGGCTATTTGATAAATCAGGTATGTTAGTACACAAAGCGTGTTTATAAATATATACAAGGGTATAAATAAATAACAGTAAATTTTCTAACATTGCACTTATTCCATTTTGTTTTTAAAGATTGACGCGGTCATTTGTCGGGCAAACACAATGAAGAACAATGGTCAAATGGGCAACTATAACATTAAAGAGAGAACAAAGGTGCGTGTGAAACATAAAAAGATATAAAATTTTAAATAATAAAACCCGCACACACTTTTGGTGCGCTTTTAATGCCAAGTGTTTTACCGTTATAAGTATACATGTTTAATGCTCTTCTTTAATGTAGCCTATACTTTATTTAATTTTATTATATTCATATTTTTAGGCTATGGTGGCTTGCTACCCGGGTTCCGGCTCGCATTATGTGGTGCATGTCGATAATCCGAACAAAGACGGTCGTGTTATAACGGCCATTTACTATTTGAATGTTAATTGGGATACGGACCGCAGTGGTGGCATTTTACGGTAAGTTTTCTTTTAATTTTTTAATTAATGAACATCATACTATACAATATCGTGCAATTCGGGCAAGAAAATACAAGGAAATCGTATAGTTTAATTAACCTCGTTTTTTGTGCACAGATTTCATATAAATTATTTAAAATATTTAGCCACTTTTTTCTTCTCTCCAAAATGGTTTTATATATTTCTTTATTTTTTATCGTTATTTTTTTAAAATAATTTTTCTGCTTTTTCCCTTTGCGTGCCGCCCACTTTGCATAGCTTACTCACTTCTCACATTAATATTTTTTGCCGTGTA
>NW_017537312.1:1075600-1109549 GCF_001853355.1 Bactrocera latifrons
AAAAACAAATATTTTCTTTAATTTTTATTTTATATTATTGTCTTTAGTTGTTTGTTTTCCTTTTTATTTTATCACTTATTTTTATTTTAGATTAGGTAATATTTGTCTCACGCAATTTTTTAATTGCTCATTATATTTCATTGCAGTTAATCAGTTTTTAGTTTATTTTATTGAAAATATCAAAAACTAACTACAGTATGAACTCGGTAATCGCAACTAATAGAAATCTAGGTGGTTGCACTTATTGAGGTCGTTGCACCCAGAGAGGAAAAATATATAACAAGGAATATGACAAATGAAAATCGTTTTATGATATATAAAGGTTATTTTTTTATTAAAAATTTAATTTTTAAACAAATCGGGTATTGTTGTCTAAACTTTCTTCTTATTAAGGATTTTTATTATAGCCCTTTCTCGAAGCTCCTTCAGAAATATAATGTCTTTTATTGGAATATCGTTTTCCTCAGCCCACGGAATGCATATGTTAAAAGATTGCATAGCAACTGATCCTTTTATTTTAGGAAGTGGAGTAACATCCGCTTCGCTATCATCAGAATTTTCAATTTCTACGGCTTCTTTATCCACTTCTTGATAAGCAACACTTTCGTGCATCCATTCATTTGTGAACGAATCATTTGGTGCAAGTTCTTGCAGAATTGATGCAAGGATTGCGCGTTTATTTTCAATTTCTCTTTTTAGAATTCTGAGAGGAATATCGTCCTCTTCACTCCACTCAACATCTGGTTTCATTAACATATTCCAGCACTTGCGAATCTAACTTGCTGACACTTTTCCCATGAACTTGAAAGAAGACAGATAGCATGTATTAAGTTGAATTCCTTTACTTTTTCTTTCAGGTGAGTGGTTTTATTCCCTATTAAATGCGCCAAAAGAGTTTTTTTGTAATAGACTTTTGTTAAGTTAATAACGTTTTGCTCCATTGGTTGGAGAAGCGCGGTAGGGTTAGGTGAAAGACACATAACGGTTATCATTCCGTCATCACTTTTAATCTCATTGTCTTTAGGATGACATCAGGCGTTATTCAAGACCAATAGGGCTTTTTTTAAGAAGTCCCTTGGGTTCTAGAAATTCGTGTACCTAAAAAAATCCAAAAAAAAAAATTAATTAAAAAATAAAATCAATACATATTGTATTTCTCACCTCAGGGACAAACGTATGATGAAACCAGTCTTCGAAAAACAAATAAGTCATCCACCAGTTCTTGTTAGGAACTCCTCCTCCTTGGTTTTATTTCTAAAATGTATTACAAATGGGTCGACGGACGCTGTCTTATTAGAAAGCTTCTCTTCACAATTTTTCAAGTGGCGGAGACCATATCGCTTTTTTAAATTGGATACCCAACCTTTACTTGCATGAAAATATCCTGTCTTTTCTTTTATTTTCTCATGGGGCTTGAGAGCTTTTGCTTATTCCAATGGATATTGGCACATTTTCAATCTTTTGTTTCAAAAACCATTTGTAGAGAGCCTTTTCCATTCTTGGGTATTCACAAGATTTTAATGTTTGGCGTTTTCCTGGCCCAGCTTCCATATTTGTGGCATATTTAAGTATTCAAGCTTTTTTCTTCTTTATTCTCCTCATTGTCGACTTCTGAACTTTACAATAAATACAAAGAGCTTTTGTCGATGCACCACTCTCTAGTTTATCCAAAATTTCAGTTTTTTTCTTTAATTGTTAGTTTTATTAATGTTTTTGTGACCACCATGACTTTTACACATAAAACTCTACTGGCGTGTGCCAAAATAAACTGATAATGAAAGTCATTTGTTGACAATTGCTCTTCTGCTCTTAACATACACACAAAAACAGCAACGACAGAGCAACGGTAAAATAACGATCAGTTTGTGAATACATAACAAAAAAATGCAATAAGAAGAAAACGACAACTAAAAACTGAAACAAAACATATTTAGATGTAAAGTTGCAGTCATTCAGGCCAATATTTTGAGTAGTTGCACTTATAAAAGTTACAATGCTATGTTTTATAGTGTTGCGCGAATCGAGGGTTGCGGTCACCGAGTTTATACTGTAGCCAATTTTTGTCGTTATTTTGAACCATAAACAAATATCTACAAATATTTTTCATAATAATACAATGACTCCATATTTCGTTATGTTTGCAGAATTTTCCCAGAGCACGGTAATTCAGTTGCTGACATCGAGCCGAAATTCGATCGTCTGATCTTTTTCTGGTCCGATAGGCGGAATCCCCACGAAGTACAACCCTCACATCGTACCCGCTACGCCATCACTGTGTGGTATTTCGACGCGAACGAACGCGAAGCGGCGCTGAATCGCATTAAAAACAACAAAAATAATGCCAAATCAACAACAAATACAACAGCGAGGGCGTCGGCGTCGGCGCCTACGAATATGCACGACAACTCGAGCACAACGCATACAAATCCGCAATTGAACACCAGCAATGCGTCGGCGGCGACAATAGCAACAACAGCAGCAGCACCAGCAACAACGGCAACAGCAACAACCACGCCAACAATGCCAACACCCGCAAATACCAAAATGGTTGCGAATTCGACTGCGACCATAAACAACAGTAAATGCGCGAGTATAAACAACGCGACGGCGAATATGGGCGAGCACCACCACACGAACAGTAACAGTGCGGTGCTTGCGAATTCGAGTGAAATTTGCACGTAACACCGCAACCAGCTATTGTTGTTGTTGTTGTAAAGAGAAAAAGCTGGTCTGCGTGCTGTAGCGCGCGTGTTTCTTGTGTTTGTGTTTTTTGTTTTGGTTTTATAAGTTTTTGTAATTTTTTCGATTTTTTGTTTGTTGGCCGATCACTTAAGCGTTGGCTGAAGGCAAGCAACGATTTTATTTTAATTCTGTGCGGAAATGCTATAAATGCGTAGGAGCATAGGAAAAGAACAACAACAAATTGGAAATGCAAAAAATATTATCCAGAACTAAGACATTTGTATGTACGCTGGAAGTATTACATAAACGAATGTAATGTAAATATATATGTAATTCACTAGAAGTAAGCACTTTGGCTTCATAGCTTAGGTAAAAAGAAAGCTGAATGAAATATTTGTATTACATACGTCTACTATATATTATATGTATACAAATATGTACGAATATTCATATATATGTATGTATGTAATGCAAGCAAACATCTGCGCCTACGCCTGAAATGTGATAAAAGAATGAAACAATTTGAGAATGCATTCGAGTGGTGTAAAACGCTGTAAAGCCGCTAACTAAATGCTAGTGTAGAGCTGTCTGTTAACAATTAGTGTTTGTAAAAAATGTATTGACCAGCAGTATATCTGTATGTAAACACATGTAAATTAGTGTAAGTATTAGGCGTTTGTGAATTTTCTACACAAAATGCAGTTGTATGCATACATATACTTTTATATACATATGTACAAATATTAGGGTGTCCATTATTCGATTTGTTGTTTGCAAATGCTTCCTAAATTTTTATTCATATAGTACACCATGTCGTATGAGCAATACTGTATGTGTAACTCACTTGTATGAACGCTCAGGTCGTTTGATGTATAAGTTTGCATAAAGCTTTCAAAGGAATGTTGTTATGAAAAAGATTATGTAGCTGCTATTTTGGAGATTAGAAGATTTGAAATTGGAATATCACTTTTTCGATTCAATTTAAATTGTTAATTAAGAACTTTCTCCCATATTACGGATTTCAACTCCACTCGGTTGAATTGAGTTCAGATTAACCCAACTCTTTTTTTGAGATATTGATATTTAACTATTTTCAGTTGAAGTTTGCTTGGTGTTGCCAACCTAAAAAATAAAGATTTTACAGATAATTAAACAACTGAAAATATTAAAAAAAAAATAATTTAATTTAGTTATTGCTCACGAAATGGTGAATAATTAGTAAAACGGGCATTAGTTTTGATTACCGGTAGATATAAAGAATGCAGTTTAAATGATTTTAGTCAAATCAACTTGCGACATCTATGGCTGTAGCCAAACCTGCTTTTAAATATTATAAACTCTATATTTATGCGTTATGTATAAAACATCAATGAAGAAAATTAAAAAAACACTTAAAAAGTTAATTTGACTCAAAAAATGTAGTCCTAAGAGTAGTAGATTACATCGAAGCTTTATCTTTAAAACACTTCCCTTAATTTTATTTTAATGTTTCCAATTTGTGGCTTGTTTTATCTAGTTTAATACCGAATTTCAAAACGTCAATCAAATGTAGTTGGGTTCAAATGAAAACCGTAATAGGAGCCTGCAAAAACAGAAAAAAAAATTAACTTGAGAAATAATAGACACCCTAATATATATTTATGTGCGTATATTGTGCTCTTTCTACATATGTATTGCTGTGAACATATATATAAATGGTATATATAACTGGTGAATATAACTGATTATGCTAATTAGTTATGCAAATAATTTTGTGCTGATAATAACAATAGGCATATTCGCTTAGTAAAAGCCTAATTTCTTCAGTAGTATTTCAAAATGATGATGAAAATGATTGCAATCACACAAACACGCATACACTATTAATGTGTACGTGCACAATGGCATGCAAGCAAAAGTCAAATAGCTGCTGGCAAGCAAATACTAGCAACAACAACAAGGCGTAATGCAATAAGCTAAATGAATAATTAAATATAAATAACATACATACATACATACATACATACATATGTACTAATTGAGCACGCATAAATATTTGTTCGTTTGCGAGTGTGTGTGTGTGCAAATGGAACTAGTATATGCTAAACCTTTATAAAATTGAGTCAGGTAATGCTGACTTTTTTGTTATATACTAAAAATATTTTTTTTTTTTTATCATTAATATTCATTAAACACATAAATATATATATGTAAATATATATAGAAATATTTCTACTTGCATAAAACAATTCGACTACTAAACTTAGTTACCTTGTATTATATATAATTTAGTATGCTGTTACACATGCATACATACGTAACATAAATAAAACCAATAAGAGCCTGTGAAAAGCAAAATAGTTATGTAACAAATGTGTAAAAAATGCAACCAAATTTATTTGCTAAAATAATGCTAAAATAAAAATGTATACATAAATAATTTATTATTCAAATTAAAAGAATTTAAAACTAGAAAAATATGTGTTTGTCTGGGCATTTGAAATATTATCAAAAGAAATCCTTCGAAATTAAGTATTTTTTTATTTGTTCGTGATATTAAGTACTAACCAGAATACGGTCTGCTGAAGATATACAACTATTTTCTCTTACGTAAAATAGTAATTATTACGTAAATTTTTTATAACATTGTCCTGTTTTCGCAAATATTTGATTTCACTTAATAAATATGGGAAAATTACAACGTTTTAGTACGACGGAACGCACTGCAATTGTGGGTTTGCATAAATATTTGGAACTAAACGCTCAATAGCAAAAGGTTTCAGCAAATCTTCTTCAGCAATACACAAGATTATAAAAATATTCAGGAATGAGAATCGAATTGCTCGAAAGTTGTCCACAGGAAGGCCTAAAATTACGTCAAATGTATTGATTCCAGGATTATAAATATTTCTAAGTCGAATTGGGCTCATTTCGAATCGAAAATTACGGCTCTATTGGTGGCGGAAGGAAAACTGTCCACTATTCGTGGACGCTTACACGAAGTAGATATGTACGAGAGGGTATTACGGTAAATTCATTATACTATAAATATGTTCTACTTGGCAAAACGGAAGATATGAATTTAATGAAAGCTATGATAAAAACAAAAATAATTTCATAAAGCTTTCTAGTGAAAATATTCACTTATTTCTGATTGCAATTATATGCAAGCCCACATGTTTGTTATGTACATATGTTAATCCGCGCGTTTTACGGAACGATCGACCAATCAGCGCATTTGTCCCCTCGCTGTTGTTTTTTTGGTTTTTCTTTTCTGCGTTATCGCAAGCCGAACCGCATTGTTTTATTTCCAATTTTAAATTTGTCAACGGTTTGGCCAGCGATCTCTGGTTTTATTGTAGTATATGAACACATATAAAAATTAGATCTACTAAATATTTACTGCATTATTTTTGCATTCAATTTAAGTTTTACTTAGTATAGTTAAATGATTCGATTTTAGGTCAAATATGTGTCGTTTTATTCGATAACTCCTTGCCATTTTAAAGGTAGTTTTATAATAACTATAACAGAAACCGAGGCTGTCTTTTACGTGAAGTGCTTTTTTTAATGAGGCGGGTCCTAGGCCCGGCGTATAACCCTAGGGGGGATGATATGCCTTCTCACTTTAGCTTGCCTTCAAATGGATGTTTTTGGCTCCCCAGACGATACTTAGTCTAAGTCCTGAAGTCGTGAGGAGTTTGAGCCATATGTAAAAGAATCGTTTCTGATCACTCCCAAGTGAATGGCGCTCAGAGAACTTTTTTCACTTGCGTGAACTTCTACACATGGAAGCGAGACGAATTTGCAGACAGAAAAGAGCTTGACAAGCTGGCCTACAAGAGTATTGCTCGAAAATTCTGCGAAAAGAGGGTTTCAAGACTGGAGCATATTTTTGTAGAGCTCTCAGTGACTGATGCCCGGACCTTACTGATGTTATGGACTTATGGAACACTTCTCTAGCCTGCTGAAAAGCAGTGAAAGTTTAACACCATAAGATGGAGAACTCGATTCCACAATCGATGACGCCGGTGCGGACGTTCCAATGTTCGCCTATATAGAAGACCGAATAGAAATTAGCCTTTTGAAGAACAACAAAGCGACCGGAGCCGATTTATTGCAGGCCGAGCTATTCAAATACTGATAAGGAGCATGTATCAGCTTCTTTGTAGCCAACTGCCATGGGAGAGCCTCCTTATTATCATTGAGAAGTAAAGTGCTCTCTCGACGAACAAAAACCAAACTCTATTTTCCCGTCCTACTATATGGTGCAGAGGCAGGCACGACGACAACATCTAGTGAGTCGACGTAACGAGTTTTGGAGAGAAAAATTCTTCGGAAGATTTATGGTTACTTGCACTTTGGCAACGGCGAATGTCGCATTCGATGGAACGATGAGCAGTACGGGTCATACGACGACATTGACATAGTTCAGTGAATTAAAAGACAGCGGCTGCGTTGGTTAGGTCATATCCTCACCAGCCGGGGGAAGCACTCCACTCCGTTGGAGATATCAGGAAACGGAGCTGAGTGCACTTGGCATCTCGAATTTGCACTAAATAGCGAAAAGAAGAAATGACTGGAGCGCTGTTGCTAACTCGGCCAAAAACGTCATAAGCGGTGTCTACGCCGACAAAGAAGAAGATGTCGAAATTTCTGCATCAAAAACGTGGCGAAATGATCATAATGAATAACCAATTCAGACACAGAAAAATCTTGAATTCACTTTCAGAGCCTTATGCCTTTTAGCATAGATGCCACTAATAATACCACCAACTTGCAGAAAAAGAAATTTTAGATTCGAAAAACACGCGAAGTATAAATTAAAAATTCACCTTTCAAATTGACCACAGTATTATACACTTGCAACTTGCAAGAATAAACGCCAGTGATATTCAAAAATTGCGACGGGATCCGATTTTATTTATTTTTGCCAGTAACAGCTGGGAAAAGATTTCTCTGAATTTTAATTGTCTTTCCCATACATTTACCGATATTTGCGGTCCAATGTCAACTATAGCTACTGGGGTCCGCATTTACGCTATTTGAAGGCTTGAACAGTTTTGGTTGGATTTGAGCTATTTTTGGTCAAAGGAATTATTAGTATAAAGTTGTATCCCGTTTTATCAATGGCTTCTTGTGGAAAGCGAAAGAAACTTTTGGAATTCAAAATTGTGAGAAGAGACTGAGAAGTACGCGTTGTAATTGTCCGATTTAGCTCATTTTCACAATGTGACATAAGAATGTGAGAAAAATATCACGTACCAAATGTAGTCGAAATTAGTCGGTCGGGTTCCGATATAGTTGATTTTGCCGCGCCCATCATTAAATTTTTCCCTCGGCTCCCGCAAAGCCCAATCATACCATCTCGAGCGTAAAATGTAGTATCTCTGGCGTAGTTAGTTTTTCATTTATTGCGCTTTTAGTAGTTTTTAACAGTACCGTTATATGGGGAGTGAGCGCCGATAGGAGTTCCTATACTTCTAATATTTGCTCCGTAAGAATTTAGAGGATTTATTAGAGGGCAAAGCCACACTCAGTTCTTCAAAATTTTTTGCCCACATTTGTATCTTTTTTTTCTGCGATCCTCTGTGCCAAATCACAGTTCTATATCTTAATTTACTGCATAGTTATGACACTTTATAGGTTTTGGGTTAATGGCAGTGGTCCGATTACGCTCATTACAGAATTCGTAATTTTGTTTTTGCCAAGGAACGCGTATCCCAATTTTCATCAAGCTATCTCGATTTTGACTCAAGTCACAATTTGCGCGGACGGGCAGACAGACAGTCACCCGGATTTCAACTTTTATCGTTATTCTGATCATTTATATATACATAACCCTATTTTTATCTCGCTTAGTTTTTGGGTGAACAAAACTGAACACTATGCGGAAACATGCTGCAAAAGTATAAAAGCACAACAGTTACTTTTGAATAATATGTAGGTATACATTCTTTATTTTTCGAAAATGTTTTTTCAATGACTTTACATTTACATTAGAATTAATATATGTATATGCATGTATATTTTTCTTTGGGTTACGCATACATATGTATGTTGTATGTATATGTGTGTGTAGTTATGTACTTTTAAATGTATATGTATAAATGTGTGTTTGCTTGGTTTTTACTTATGCATGTACGCAACTGACTTTTTATAATTTCTTCACATTTTAATAACCGCAAATTTTCACTTTTTTTACAATAACATAAGTATAGTATATAATCGCATATTTGCACATACAAATTTGTGTATAGATTTTAGTATCTATTATGTTTTTTTACATTAACAATTTTTTTAGTTTTTTATACACATATATAGTAATATGTATTTAATGACATTTTTCATTTTTCTGGTTTGTTGTTATTATTTTATTTTCAATTTAAAGTATTCAAAAGCGTGTTTTAAGCCATTTTTATTTTAATATTTGTTTCATTTGTTTTAAATGTTTTTTTTTTAAATTTTTTATGTTTTTTAGGTTTTTTCATATTTTTAATAAAACTAAATATTTCTTTTTGCTTGTGTAATTTGAAACAGATCCGTGTATTCTTGCACTGCATGTCGGTTTGTGTGGATTTCAACATTTGCAGTTTGTTCAACAATTTTGTAATTCTTTAATGTTATATACTTGTATGTACTATTGTACATATGTATATGTACATATTTACTCTTTTTATTTCATTTCATTCAATTGTGTTGCAAATAAGTAATACATTTTTGTTATGTAAAAAGTTGAAAGCATTTAACAAATTATGAAAATTAATATATTTCAAAAGAAATTTTATAATATAATGTAAATATATCGAAGCTCCACTGCTTTTTAGACTGTTATACATATTACCTGAATTATAATTTATATATTTGTTTATTTCTTTGTCAATTTGTCAAATGTTTTATTATTATTTACTCTTGTTTAATATTTTTACATAAGCTGGCTATTTCACTACTCTTTCTAGTCATTGTTTTCAAAATTTTCGCTTGAACTATGAAGTACTTTTGATTCCTGAAGTGACGCATACATACATATGTATATGTGCATATGTATGTATTTAATCCATTATATAATGTATGTAATACTTGCTTTGAATTTCAGTTAATGTGTGTACCGTTAACCGTCAACCGTTCTAATCTTAGCTTGAAGCACTATTTCATACTAATCAGCACTGTTTTGTTGTTTTCCTACGACCAGTATAAAAATAAATAACTATATGTATGTATGTTTAACTTTCATATCTTTTCTCTGCACCAACACCCGTCATGTACATATTTATGTTTGTGTTTAATTCCAAGTTTGCTATTCTTCAACTATTTGCAATGATTTTTTCTTAACTCTTATGCAACCCTGCGTCTAAGCCGGCATTATTTATAAATTTACTGTAACTGTCAGTTACTTCCAACTTACAAAAACAATTGTAATAAATTTGATTTTATTTCTTCTGTGTTTTGTTGCTGCTTTTATAAACTTAGTGATGTACTATATAAGTCGTTATATATTTATAATTATTTTTTTCGAACCCGAAATTGTGTATATGCCCTACTAAATCTCACAACTCTTTGCTTAAACAACGAATAATACTTTATATAACAATATCATATTAAATATACTATAATTATACACACGTAAGCTTTAATTATACTAAATGTTTAACGGTTTAAGCTGCTAAATATTGTGTTTACATAATTGATTTCTTTGTTTTTTGGTTTTGTAGGCAAGTTCGCGTCAATATTTGACGTTACTAAATAAATGTACAGCTCAGGAGATTTCATAGAACTTTGCGTGGAGCATTTTTCCTAAAACTTTGGAGATATCCAAAGCTCGCAGTCGTACCTGAATATTCAGTGAAATAAACGAAAGTTCAGTTCATGAGCTTATACAGAGCTTTCGACAAAACTTTTAGCATGCCTAAAGCTCAAAATTTGAATTCAATATTCAGTGAAAAAAGGTGAAGAACTAAGTACTCAATTATAGTGCTTATTTATACTCGAAAATTTATATTAATATTATTATTGTTATGTATGTATGTTGTGTTTACTGCGTCACGTCTTGCTCTTTGTTCTTGATTAATTCCATCTCTAAATTTTATATCGAATTACTTCATAAAACGTTTATGTAATAATTCACAATAATCGAATTTCATAAGGATTTACATGTACTACATATGTATGCATATATGTAAACAAATATATGTATATGTTTGCTAATTAAATTAGTACATATATATGTATATGTACTAAGTGCGCACAACTATTAGTATCAAAAGGGACTTCCAACAATCGGTGCATACGCTTAAAGCAGGTTCTTTATGTAGTTCAATCTACCTATATACTACAAATATGTATATATGAGTATATTATTTACTTTGAAACTTTTTAATGTGAATTTCTTTCTTCTAAATTATTGGAAAGTATAAAGTATATAGTATTGTAGAATTTTATAAACTCAATGGGTTTAGAAGATCCATTATTCAAAACTGCAAAGTTTTCCAAAATGTTTTTAAATTACACCATCTCAAAAAGTTTGCGAAACAAATGCTCAGTTCTCCTTTTTTCTCTTGGCATTTACTCTATTTCAAAATATATTAAAATATTCCAAAACTTTACGTGAAAGACTTGTGTTTCAATACTTACAAAAATATTTATATCTGACTCAGAGCAAGTTCCTGAAATATCGTGTTTCGAATTCGACCTTATAGACTTCGGAAGATTGTTAGCTATACAGCATATAATTTCCGATTCCAATCGATTTGTTCTTTGGATTATTTGAAATTCATTATCATCATTATTTAAAAAAAAAACATAGTTAATCTTACAGAAAAATGGTCATGTGGAAATATTTGACGATTTTGAGGCCTCAGAGCAAAGCTAATCCTAAAAGTCAGTTTTCTGGATTTTATTATTTTTTACCCAAGCATGGTTGAACATACCGTTAATCGGACTTCGAAAGAGTTTGTTCCTGTTATAACGACAAACGTTAATAATAATCACAGGCAACAGTTTTGGTTCCAAAATGGTTATTTTTTCTGTTAAAACGTTAAAGGTTAATAGTAACCATATGCAACAGTTTTGACTCAGCTGTATGCATTCAGCGGATTTTTATCTTTAAGTCATTAGAATTTTATGACTTATAAGTAATTAACCATGCCAACTCAAGTCAACTTTACAGAGATTTCGAAGCATGGTGCCGAGTTGACATTTTTTGCCGGATAAAAATCCGGATCTGTCGTGGGAATGAACAGAGGTCGTCTAGTCAAATGCTTGAACTTTTTTACTCTGCGGCTCACTTCGTTTTGGGTTTTGACGTCTTCGTTTGTTGCTAATAAACCGCTCGCAACTATTTAAGTGGTTAGAACGATGTTATACTCGTAAAATTTAGGTTTTCATCAACGTAACCTGTAACAATAGATACCGAAACGGGTATTATTCTTCCAAAATTGAGTTTAAGCTTAGACTTTTTTTTTATAACATTCTACACTACTAAACACCATTTTTCAACCCCAAAGCTGACAGCACTAAAGTCGGATTTTTCGCTTCAGAATTGTAGTACCAGTGGTTGCCTCCATTTGACACATTTGGAAATACGAGTTCATGCAAAATACGAATACATAAGTAACCGATTAGGCGAGTACATCAATGACTATATGGATTCCAACAATGAACTTACATACTATATACATACATAAATTCATAAAAAAAACATTTTTTCTTTTTCGCAAACACAGACTTACGAATGCGCTTTAAATTGTATAGAATATTCTTATTTGATATTTATGCACATATATTCGTCTTTGTACATAATTGTAACATTTACCATTAAGTGAACTCATCTATTAACATAAATGTGCTTACATAACAATATTTTTTCTTCATCTTTTTTAATTAAGCTGCAAAAGCATTTGTGGGTTGCGCTACTGATAATTTTAATTACAAAAATATTTACAAATAAAATGCGAATACTTTAAGTATTTTATTTTCATATTTGAGTGCATGCATGCTTATGTAATCATATTTATATCAAATATTTTTACTTATGTATATATGTATTTATGCTTGTAATGAATTCAATTTCACTTAAATATTGAATAATTGTGTAGATATTTCTATGTTTTGCAAAACATTTGCAACCAATTTAAACATTTTAAAATATATATAGTTTTTATAAATTATTTGCGCGCGTTTTATCAAGTATTTCTTTATTTTTTATAATTATGTAAATTTTTTCTCTTTATTTTAACAATTACTCGCTTGAAATGGGCCAGTCTACAATTTAATTGACAGAAGTTACATTTTGCCGCGCATTGAATTTAATCCTTTTTCCAATTGATATTTTGTTTTTTTTTTTGTCCTTTTTGTGGCTACACAACGCCAAACAACAAAGGTGTCTAAGTGCACACATAAAAAACTACCAATTTATATATGTATATGTATATGTATATATTTATGCTAATTTCATGAAATTAATTCGCGGCTTAAGCAATATCAGCACTACGTACATCGAATATTCTTTTAAAGCTAAGGGTGGGACGTAGACCTACTACATTTATTTATGATATAGACTAAAAATATTTTAAATAACCAAAATTATATTTAAAACAAAAATCATAATAATAATTTCATATCAAGGATAGTACTTAAGCGGCTTTAAGCGGCAAGACTTCTTCCTGCTTCACAAAATTATTGGCTTGACAAGGAAGTTATCCCATAAGAAGGCGGTCGGCTCATAACGGCATACTAGTTTTCTGTAAAAAAGCATTCGGTGACTGGATGATTTCATATCAAGTATTGACTTTATAGAATCCTTAAGAGGCAAGACCTCCATTTGCTTCAACTATAAGCCGAGATTTTTATTGGCTGAACAAATTTAATGGTCCATATTGAATTAGACAAAGCATAATAATTGAATGTGTGTTTTTTTATTGACATAAATACATATGTACTTCATATACCGCATACATATGTACTCTATGCCACAAGAAATGTGTTCTTGCTTCGGACGTCTAATGATCTTTCAATCAAAAGAGACCATGAGAAATGTTGATACTGCTCCGTGAGACCGAGCATCCTTGCGGGGCATACGGATTTTATATTTTTCAGTCTTTGCTCACTTTTTTTGGCATTTTCATTTGGCAAAGTTTCACATTTCAGAATATTCGTCTTTTGGGTGGACTATATACTATTTCAATATTTTCATCAACATCTTCATAACTTCTGCTCTTAACAAATTCTCTTCCGATTCTATCTGAAGTAGATATATTTATAACGTGTAGATAAAGATATAGAACTACAGCAATAAAGTCCCGTAACTTCACGTGTTAGCCATCAAAATTCATTGCCTCGTTCCACACTAGCTTAACAAAGTTGGTTAAAATGAGATTTTTTCAACTGGCAGCTGGACCAAATATGTTGTAGCTACATATGTATTATTAAAAAAAAAAATTGATTGTTACATGTTCTTTGCAGATCTGAAAATTATGTTTCATCCATACTTTCCTAAAATCTTTCGCTGAAGGATAGCCCAGATTTCAGCTCAGTTCCAAAGTTAACTTAGCTGAAGGGACCCAATGATGACAAATGTTATGCATCATTTCTATTTTTTCGGCTTGATGACTATATAATCAGTCTAGGTCTGAAAAAAAAAATTCGTTCGAATATGAAGGTGGATTCTGTTGTGAAATTGTACGAACTCATGAATTCTCGACATACAGTTCTAATTTCCATAAAATATAGAATATTGATATCCTCAGTTCGGGTGTATAAACCTAAATCTTGATTTTGCTAAAAGAGTTTAGAAGTTATAGAAAAAAGTCTTTAGGCACATATGCGGAATAGACGAAAAGTGCAAAATGTGGCAACAGTTTCAGATTTTCTTTGTTACTTGAATATTGTAAACGTTGTCGAGACGATGCGGCCTCAACCGAGTATGCACTTTACGACCAATATAGGCAGATAATGATTTAAATACTATAAAGAAATTAAATGAAATATGTTTCCCACTAGAGTGACAGTTCGACATTCTTCTCATTTTAAATTGTAAGATGTTACGTTGCCAACAATGCCTTACGGTAGGATCAAAAGCGAATACTTAAAAATCAATGTCGGCGTTGCAGAAACTTGATTTAATTACAAATATATACCTAATATTATATGCACACAATTTCTTAATTAATCATATACATGAAGCAACAATGGTATAGGTTTTGAAATCATCAGTTCTAGAGTTTCTTAAAAAACGTGGTAAAAAATCTTAGGGGATATTCTGAGATTCCTGCCATCCCGAAAATAAAGCTTTTTGGCGTGATCGACACAGTTCGTTCTGGGCATATAGGGAAGGTGCGCAGTGGGTTGATTGCAGCCGATTACAATGTTCTTTGTTTCAATTTATTTCAAAAGTCTTTTTTTTATCATTTGCGTTTGCTTAAAAACTACTTTCCACAAATGCTCGCTTTATAAGATTGTGAGGTTTCATAGCTTAAGCTTTTTACGCGTCATGCGCTGGTTTTTTTTATACCGTTAACATTTTGTTTTTCAAAATTTCAGCTCAACAAGTGTACCGTTATAAGTTCATTTTAAAGCTGAAAGGTTTTGCGGTTTTCGCTTTTTTTCTTTTAGGAGAAAACGTAAATGCACCAACAACGTACTATTTACTAATTATGAGGGTATGTAATACATATAGTGTACATATGATTTTTTATTTATATTATTTATTTAATTGTTTTCAGTTTTTTTTGGAGCGTGCAAAAAACTACAAAACTACAGGAATACCATCATATACATACATACTACATAATTATTCTTATTCTTCGGTTTTTTTTTTGTTATTTAATGCGCATATGGTTTTGTATACGTTTTTCTTAGGTTTTGCTAACTCTTTTGATATGAGTAATATTTGCGCAAGCAACAACATTTTCTGCATACACAAGTAGATCATACACCAACACGGCTACATACATAATACATGATATGATATCATGAAATTGCAACGATACGGCAATACGGCAATACAGCAATAAGAAGGTGCTTTAATTTATTTTTTTCTTATTTCTACTACACGTTTGGGAACTGTGCGAAGCGCTTACTTAAGTTTTTCTTTTATTTAAATATCATTTCTGAGTTTTTTCGTCATAAATCACTTTTTAAATTGAGTTTATTTGATTTGATTTTGTTTATTCCAAAAAATTTTGAAACTCGTGTGCGTATTGTATTGAGTTTTTGAGTTTTTCTGCTGCTATTTTGTTGTATTGTGTGTGGCAAGTTTGGGTAGGAAATTATTATTTCTAAAATCAAAAGTATATAAAACATAGAAGCAAACATATAAATGCAGCCACTCTGTAAGTTTTCATACAGCCAATTAGAAAATTGTTTGGGTTTATTTAAGCTTAATGGGCCAACATGTCACGCTATATCACGTAGATATCTAAAAGAGGTAATGTTAACGTTAAAAGGTGAGCAAAAGCTGCCCAAAAGTAGTTAACCTGGACCTAGTGTCTTTTGTGGTACTTAAAAAGAATTGAAGAAATCCAAAACACACGTAAATTGACTCAATTCAGGTAACATACCTAAAATATATGTACATTATTAAAAGATAATTGTTGTTGCAGTTATTTTTAAAAGGCCCAAGTGCAATAATTGCTCTTTCACCTGAAGCCTTTCAAGCTTGTCCAAAACCAAGCAGAACTTTTTTTAAAACTATATATATTCAGGTATATGACAGACATATCCTGTCTTATGGGCAGACTGCGGATACCATACAACGACTATTGTAGAAACTACCAAGTGATAGATGTAGATGGGGCTATAGAGCAGCTCCCGTGCGAATGCAAGGCTTTGTATAGAAATAGAAGCGCAATTATCGGTCGAGGGCTTCTTGACACTGTCTCGGAAGTTCCACATATAAAAACTTTTGTACTGATGAACTTCATTTGCAGCTTAGAATGGTTTTGAGAAAACCTAATAGAGCGAGGGGATTTTAGTGCCGGTGGTTTCACAATGGGTATCATAAAATTCTATGTGCGTCGCCAGACGTCCACCCTAACTAGCTACCTAGCTGATCACTACATTTCGGTATGGGTTAAGCGGATATTGGCCATGCAAAATCTAAATCAACAATACTAATCATGGCAAGTGATTTTGTGCTCAACTAAGAGACATTTGCTTCATTGCTTAACCTCATTCACCTTCCTTTACCTCTTTAAAAATTGTTTTCTTCGGAGATAAAAAAATATTGCAAAATAACTAAAAATCCATGAAAAATATATGAATAAAAGGATTTTGGAATTTGAATTGAACAAAGCAGTTTCAAAGTACCAAAAAAAACTTGGAAAGAACCCAACAAACCATCATGAAAGGAGACAGCACGCATTAGAACATAAGAAAAGTGTAGACATAATTTTTATTTAGATTGGAAGGTTGAGCCAATAAAAATTTATTTTAAAATTAGTAACTATAACTGCATTTCGTTTGTATCCAAATTTTTCTGAATTTTTTTTTCGATAATTTCCGTATCGAATGTACCCTGGGTGTTCAAATAATTATAATTAGAATAATTTCTGACTCAAAATCCGTATATTTCACTGTGATCAGTGATCAGAGCGCCTAAAAGTATGCTAATATATTAACTGATATTCGTGGGAAGAAATAAGACTGAACAGTTCAGCAGTCTGTAAAGCTTAAACAAGCAAATTTGTATACTTTTTTTAACTTGATAATAGACGAAGGCAGGAATCCCCTCTTGAAGGACGGCAAACTAAGAACATATATATTGAGAGCCATATTTAAGTCGTCACAGAAATCCGTTATTTAGTGGACGAGTTCTTAATGCGAACGATGGTTCAGCTGAGGTTTTTATATTGTTTATTGTTACTGCTTGTGTAACAGCTGTCTTACTCGGAAGTGTGCTTTAAGTGATTTGTAATAAATCAATGGGTCTCCAGAATATCTATAAACATGAGATTACCCAGAAAGTGATCAAAAGCCACATTTCAAATATTTGTAATTTTTGACAATCACAAAATTCAAAATAGTTGAGCTACGGTATCAAAGAGCTAAATCACAACTGCTCATTTTTTATTATTGCATTACAGTGCACATTCTGCATACAGCGATTACGCAGTTGACTGATTCAGATACAAATATTTAACCATGGAAGATAATAAAAAATATACTTTTGCAATGTGACACTTGAATTGGTGAATAAGATGGATTTGTAGCACATTCAGCACAATATTCAGCTGAACAGGAAGCTGAATAAGCGTTGATTTTCAAGTCTCTAATAGCACGACTTCAAATGAGGATTTTAGGGGCTTCGGCTGGTTGGCACTTTACTCTGTTTACTATTCTTAAGCTGAATGGCTGCTGAAAACCAAGCTATGGTTTTAGAGTACAAATACTGAATTCTGTTGTATTGTATTTTCTGTGTTGTAGGCTGTCTGCTGCTTCTAGTCGAGATTCTTCACAATATATACTTTAAGGGGTTAGGGGTAGTCAGAGGGACGAAAAAATGAGAATTTTCAGTATTTTGTTTTTGCTATTAAAACGTGTTACTTTACTAAAGTATTAATATGGAATTATTATTATAGAATGTGTTGACTTGAAGTCACGAAAATTTCGAAAAAAAAATTTTATTTCCAAAGTTATAGTTGTTTGTGTTGACCCAGTTCCAAAAAAAGGTACTTGCGATGACAACCATACGTCCTTGGAGTTTCATCTAAAATCAATGGGACAAAAAAAATCTGTTTTATAAATAGATAATCCTGGGCCTGATCGAAGTTTTTTTTTCAAAAATTAACAAAATGGCGGCCTCAGGAGATTTCTTTCTAAACTTTTGGGAAAAAATCAACAGTTAATTGGTCTTAAAAAATCGAAATTTTTGAAAAAATAAAAATCCTTCGGTCAGGCCCAAGTTTATTATGTATTCTAAAAGCTGTATAAATTTCATTAAAATCTACTGAGCGGTTTTCGAGTTCCAGTTGTCACCGGTTCAAAAACACAGTTTTGAGAAAAACACGTTTAAAGTTTCACACTAGTGCTTTGAAATGCCCGAGCTCCCTATGTTAGTCGAATAACTCAAAAACTAATTATCGGATCAACGTGAAATTTTCAGAAAATATTACACTTATAGAAAATGCAAAAAAAAATATTTTTTTGAAAATTCTGACTACCCCTAACCCCTTAAATCATATCTGTTTGTATTAGGGTGGGCTAAAATATACGTTTAATTTTATTTATGGAAAAAATTAAAATTTTTGTCCCAACCTAGTTTCTTGCTTTTCCCCCAACATACTAACCGAAATTGAATTGAAATTCTAACAACCAAAGAGAACGAAATGAAAGAGATTGTGTTTATTTGTTTGTAATTGTTTTTGTTTGTAAATAATGTATTTTTGAAAATTTTCTCTACGCTCGTTCACATAATAATTGCCACATATTTATGTATATATGTATGTATAAACACTTGATTTGCTTTTAGCGTTTTATTTGTTTGTTTTCAACACTTTTTTTTTATATAATTATATTAAAATATTCATAATTTTAAAGTTAATATTTTCAATTACTTTAGAACAATTATGCATGAAAAATTACCATCCTGTTAAAGCACTATAAATTAGTTTTCTGAATTAAAAAATAAACAAACAAAAATACGCGACTTCAATGCTCAATAGTTGCACGTTAATAACAATAAAATAAACGCTACAGTTATGGTCATAATAATAAGAATTAGTTTAATTATTTAATTAAGTGTAAATTACTCATTCTATTAAAAACTTAAGTGTAATTATGACGCAATCAATGCGTTTTTAACAGCTAGCTAGCTCACAATATTTATGTGTGTGTATATATTTTTCATTTTTTTTTCAATTAAAAATAATTTTTTTTTGCTATTACAACATTTAAAATGAAATTTATGAAATTCTTAAATTGTCAACAAAAATCAAGGCATTAAGCCAGTGCTTGCTTCTCAAAGCGCTACAAAAGTGGTGTGGTTGGTGGCGATAAATGTTTTGTAGGTGTGTATATTTGTTGGTATATTTATAGCATATGGCCTGTGACACGAAAGCAACAGCATGATGGGCGATGTTGTAAATGCAACACATATGTTTGTATGTAAGCATTTTTAAATAAATTTATAACTTTAAATTTTTACAATTGCTAAATTATTTACGTTACGGTAGGTTACGTTACGCCGTTACATTACATTATGTCACATTAGGTTGCGTTACGTTACGATAATTTTTGTTTACGTTACGCCAAGTCACGTCACGTTATGTCACATTAAGTTACGTTAAGTTAGATAACTACTTTTTTTAACCATAATAAATACATATATTTCTATCAAATTAATATATGCATATTACTGATTTTTTACGGTACTAACTGTAACATTTTATGTTTTGTATACCTTTCAAAACCCAGCAATTTTTTTACCTCAATTTACTCAATCATTATGCTAATATAAAATAAGAGAAAAAGTTGTTTTTGTTTCGTAATAAGCCATTTTTTATAGGCGCTTTTCCCACTTTTATTCCACAAAGTTTCTTTTTTTTTTTCAATTACTATTTTTGAACGCACAATTCTACAAAATCTACTGCGCTACAAAGTATGCAACAATATTACGTTTAAATACATTTTTTAATTAAATAGCCGTACTTTTCTAATGAATAATTGAACTAGGAGCTGCTGCCTCCAAAAGTAGCGCTAAACCATATGCTGTGCTAGTGAAATAGTTTCTGACTAGCTTTGTCACGCAGTTTAGTTACTTTCAGGAGGCTTTCTCACGAAATGTTGCAACTTAAGTGCCTTTCGAAAAGTCGACTTTTACATTTTTGTTGTAGCATTATTACATAATAACTTAAATAAAGCAATGACACAGCATTTGTGTGAGTGTGTATGTAGAGCATTCGCACGAAATCATGCTTAGCGCTAATGGTTGTATGTATGTAAATATATATGTGTGTGTAGTTTATATGCCTGTTTCACTACTCTGGCGCATTTGCTGTTTTTTGTGTTGTTTTTTTTTTTTTACTCAAATGACACTTTTCAGACTGACATTTGACGTCGAGTTGCATGTGTGTTTTCAAAATGTGCTGCGCGCGCATGAATATTCATCAGCCGTATGTATAAAAATAATAATAACAATTCTTGCCTTTCGTTCTAAATGATTTGCTTAATAGCGCTTAATGTTTAATTTTTATAATATGATTAACTTAATTTAATATGTTTTTAATTATAAATTTACTTTGCTTTTGTTTTAGCTCTTATTGTTGCAGACGTGTTGTTTCTGCTTTCGTCGCAGCGTAACACAGGTTGCCGCTGGTCGCGCCACCACTTTCTTGTTGTTGTTGTTTTCAACACTTCAACTTTACGGGGCTTTGAGAAGTCTCGCTTCGCTTGCATTTGTTGTTCTTCCTAAATTGGTTGTTACACAAAGTTAAATATGTTTGCTCTCTTGTTTTCTTTGATAGTATTCTTTTCTCCACTAATTACAAAATAGTTTAGTTTTAGTAATAATTTTTTGTATACTGTCACTAAAAAATCTTAAACAAATGCCCAGCATTCGAGTGTTTTGATAACGAAGTCTTCTTGCGGTGCTAGTGGCTCATTGCCGTATGTGCTGCAGGATTGTGATCGCCCTTGGTTGAGGTCACCATCCAGCCATAGACCAAAGCGACCGCTGAAAAAAGAGTGAGAAAACGTAATTAGTTATTAGTAGAGAGAGAGAGAGAGACTAAAACATATACATATTTAAGAAATATAAAAAATTATTTAAAACTTCAAAAATGTAGGATTTGCGAAAAAAAAAATTATTTGCTGCAAAGAGTTAAGGCATCAAACCAAACCGAGTATTTTCGGCTTAAAACATATTTTTTCGCAAGAAGTGTTTGCGATAATCAGATTTAAGGTCGGCCAAGAACTTAAAATATTATTTCACAAATATTTTGACTATTACAACAAACAATGAGTTTAAAAAACTGTACAGTCATTTTATTTCCAATATTCAAGAAACGATTGGAGTTGAAAATCATTTATATATTTTAAGAAAGAAATTTGTGTTTTAAACTAAATTTAAAATAAAAGTATAAATATAGTTAAATAAATTTCATACATTTATACATAATTATAAACGTAAACAAATATAATTTTCTGTTTTAATTGAAAGATATATTTTTATGAATTCAAAAAACGGTTAAAAAAGAATGCTGTTCATGTATTTTTTACATTTTTTAAAGCAATAAAAAGCATTGGTTTAAAGTTTGAAAAATAATGATTCTGTTGCTGCGTTTTGTCTACACCTTTCTAATACGTATTTGACTGGTCTAGGCTAAGTGCCCAAAAAATGTCGTATTTTTAGGTGAAAATGAAATACATATGAATTAAATAATTACAATAATATAGTATTCCTTAAAACTGTTCTGAGGAACTAAATACACATTTATTTACAATTAGAAAACTATAATGCACTAAACCCTAATAGAACAAAATATATATATAAGAAAAAAATAACACAGTTTTTTAAACCCTAGCTAAAACCCGCCTATAACCGCCAGTAAAGTGGAAGAAGAAATCCGAGCTAAGAACATTATCATTAATTACTTCGCTTTTTACTGAGCATTAATGCGTCAAATTTTGAATTATTATTATTTTTCTTTGAAGAGAAATTCTATAATTCAAAAAAGTGACGCAAAACGTAAATTTACGTATGAAAGTTATTTGAAATAACTAAATAAAAATGTGATTGATGAACTTACTCTCCAGCACCGATCGACAAGCTCTCCATATTGCCCTTAATGAAATATAAATTCTCGCCGGTCCAATGGAACACTTTAAAGCTGGGATTAAATTTGTATAATAGCGATTCGCCGGTGCCGTAGAAGTGATCGGACACGTGCAGGGAGCAGGACGTTAAGGCGCCAAAAACCTAAAAAAAGCAAATTTAATTTTGAGTATATTATTTTGAGGCCTGAAAATATAAAGCAAATTTGTACTCACATTATTATCTGTATCTTGTATGACAATTAGTATGGGACTTTCGAGTTTCTGCATCTTTCGGTAGAGCGAATTCAGCGAGAAGCCATGCTGGGAGGTGCTGAATATCAATGACCACGAATAGCCTTCGGCGCGTGCGGGTAGGTGTCCACAAAGTTTTTCACTAAACGGGCGAAAAGAAACAACAACAACAATTAAAATAAATTTCAAATTACTTAAACGTTGTGTCATGATACCAAATGGCACCGTTTTCTGTGCCTTAAAACACTCTTAATTACATTTTGTTAATGACATTGAGTTTGAAAACGACTGAAAAACGTTTTAAGCATTTTTATTAGCATATACACATTTATATATTGTTTATAAATAATACTTGAATCATTATGTACATCGTGTGGGTTTTTAATAAAGACATGCCTGTATGTACATATTTAGATATGTATGTGCGTTGTTTGCAGATTTTCGTCACAAAAAATTTTTTTGCAAGTGAAGAAGCCTGCGCCGTTCATTGATTATTTTGAATATTAAATCTTTGAATTATCAAATGAGTTAGATAATTCAAAATTCTATTATCATATGCCCACATACATATGTAGGTATGGTTATGTACGCTTATATGTAGGTATAAAGTAGAAATCGGCTTCAGAAATTATAAAAATATTTAATAAATGAGTAATATATTGAGTCAAACATTTTCAATAATGCTTTAAAAAATTAACTAAACTATTTTTCTTTACTAAACTAAAATCGAGGTAATTAATCTGAAAGAATTATGACCAAAACTTAACTAAAACTCAAAATTTACTCCAAGAACCACATATTGGCGCATTTTTTTCATAAATTCTTCTGTTCATAGCTTAAATTGTGTCAGACGAAAATTCTACAACCACTTACCGATGCTCTTCTGTGAGAATTTCTGTTGTGCCAATTAAATCTGGTATGGGAAAGTCCAAGTCAAAGGAACCGGTTGCAAACAATGAAGCCTTGCGATAATCATCTGTACTCATAGACAACACCTGTACCGAAAAAATTAAAGAAAAGCAATTAGTAAATTCTCAATTGTTATTGTAAAGCGTAGCATAGTAAGTGTGTTTGTGGGGTTTGAGGAAGAAAGTAGTAAGCATAACCTAGCAAAACAAATATGCAGTTACAATTACATCGTCAATCAATCAATCAAACCAAACCAAATCAATTGAATTCAGTTTAATTAATTATGTGAAGCAATTTGCTGTAAGTTTACGAATATCACAAATATAACGGTGTAAGAAGTCGTGGGCTAATAAATACTGCGTGATATATTGCATATACATATGTATATGTGAATATAGGTACTACGATTCATTTGCTGGTGACGGTGAAATTACAAAATTACAGCACAAATAAATTTTACTTAAAAGGTGAAAGGTAATTCTGTGTTGGATAAGGTGAATTATTATATAATAATTATAATTGTAGACTATATAAAGTAGTTACAACTGAAAAACTTACTTAAAACAAATAGATAATTAAAAATATGGAAAATCTTTTTAAATGAAAAAACGTTAATTTATTTTGCTTTTTTTTTTTTWTTTAAATTAATGTAATATAATTATATAATAAAAAACGGAAATTAGTAACCAAAATTTTTAAGCTATACTGTAGTTTAAACTTTATTAATACATATTTTAAACTTACTGTAAATCATGTAATTATGAACTTTCGAAAATAATTTTAAAAAACTTGAAAAATATTTCCAAATAAAAAAAATTTACATTCAAAAATATTTAAAAAAAAAATTAATTGTAAACAGCTAAAAAATAGTTAATACGAGGTTAAATATTATTTGAAAGCTGTAATATTAAAAAAAATTAAAATTGCATAATTAATTATATTTTTTTCTTTTAATGTTGAAAATAAATAAAAAACAAAAATTTTAAATTTTTTGCATTTTTTGTTTAAGGTAATATAAATGTAAAAAAATAAAAGAACAATAAAGAAAAAAATATAAATTGAAAACAGCGAAAATAACTAAAAATAGTTAAAAGGTGTAAAAATTTATTATTTGAAGAAAATTAAAAAATTGAATTGAATTGTTTAAAAAACTTAACAAAACAAAAAAAAAAAATCGAAAGCCTAAATTTTATTCATACCTTTTTTTTAATAATGAAAAATAACTCAGTTTATAGCAATAAAACCTCTTCCATAATTTTTAATTTAATAAAATAAGTATGAGACTTTTATTTTATTTTGATAACGCTTGGTGCAAAAAAAAAATTTTAACTGTGCCATTTGGTGCTGTCCTATGTGAAAGCTTTAAGAAAAAAATACGCCCATTCGGTATAATGAACGATTTTACATACATACATACATATATGAATATACATATAGCTTCGTGTGCACGTGAGGTATGAGTATTTAGTTACATATAAATTTGTTTAATGATTTTTCTCGGCGTTGGTGCCATTAAAAACGGGCAAGACCTGAGCGCAGTGCAAAAAATTCGATTAAATATTATATTTAGCTTATTTGTGTACATAGAACTGTTAAACAGTAAGATATAAAATAAATACGTAAAAACCTAAAAAATGTAAGAAATGCAGCGCATACTCATTATAAACACACAAATAATGTAGATATGTAGCTAAATAATATTAATTTTTACATAATGCCGCTGATAACGGTTATTTGCAGCAAATCGTGTAGTGTTTATCTTTACAAATATCATAAAATTTGATTTCATTTTGCTTTAAATAATTTTCACATGCGACGAAACACGTGAAAAGGAGGCAAATAATTGCCGCCGATTTATTGATTAAAGTTAACGTATATTTACACTAAAATGTTGATAGCAAAAATTTCTAAGTGGTAGCTACAATGCAGTTGAACATGTTATAAAACAAAACTCGAGTGACAAAGAATTATTTCACGACTTATTTTCAGCTGAAATAGTTGTAAACAAAAGTGGAAGTGATTTTGATAGTAAACTTGCTTCCAAGCAGTGTTCTATAACTTCATTTGTTTAATTGTTTATAGATATAATTATGCCTACATATGATACCAAAAATAGTTATCATTTTCAAGTCAAGTACTTGAAAAAAAAAAAAACATTTTCTACGTATTCAAGTGCCATCCATTATTTGAATTATTTCCTTGCATTTCACAATGCGCTTAGGTAGCAAAAATTATTAAAAAAAAACACAATTTAACAGTCTTAAATATTTATATTCATCTTATTCGCAGGATTAAAGTTGTCAAGCGCGCTAAAGACCAAATTCATATTATTTCCTTTTAATTGAAAATATTTACTTTGCTTTATTGATAACACTGTTCATAGAAATTCTTTACACAAACTTTCTTTATAGCGTAGTCAACAAGTGTTACTCACGATACAAAAAGAATGTAAATAATAATAAGATATTGAACAGCTGTTTGCAAAAGTTGACCAAACAAATGAATTTAAGTTCGTAGCAGTTATAGCAGGAACAGTCAAAAACGCTACTGCCTTCCTCCCTTTTCCTTCCTCATCGATAAAATGTGTGCCCAGTGAAAAACGTGGCAAAAACGCAGAAATSAGCCATCTTTGTTTGTTTTCATTTGCACAATGTTGCCATTGCTCAATACGCATATATAGTTTTGTAGACATCTATGTTTTCAATTACAATTTTTTATAGTATAAAATATCAAAACTGAAAACAAACTATTAAAAAATAGTTTATATATTTATAAATAATAGCATTCGACTCCAATTTTGAGTTATTTTAAGAAAATTTGAAACATATTGAACATATTGAATTATAAAAGTTGATAATTACTACAGTATATAGATATTGGCAACCCTGGGTTGTGAGAGAGCACTCAGCTGATACGTTTCCACGGCAAAAACCAAAATGCTGCAGATTCTCACGTCATCCGACGTCAAAGGAGAAGGGAGTAGCGTTTTTCACTGGGCACTTACATTGCGCGCCCATAAAATAGGTCGAATCAGCTGGCACGATCCACGATTCTGCGTTTTTGACTGTTTCTGCTATTACAGAGATTGATCGAGCAATTCAAATAATCGATAATCCGATTCATAGTTCTGCTTGCATGCAATTATGTAACGTAGTGTTACAATATTGTATTTATTTATTGAAATAATGTACATAAAATCTCTCTACAATTTTTGTCGACAAATTTGGAATATAAGACTTTCAACACTTTTCGAGAAATGTGTCTAAAGGAGGTTACTCGATTTTGAACCCAACAAAGGCAATTGAAAGTTGTTCCACATGCATATTAAATAGAAATCTTTCATAAAATTTTATTTTTTACAAATTTTGGAACAGTGTTGCGAAATATCGAATGAATTAGAGTGGCGCAAAATATTGAAAAATAACTATCAAATTCAAAATCTTACGAAAACTGTTCATGAAAATTAAAATTCAAAATATTTTTATACGACAACTCTATTTATGCACTTAACAAAAAATAAAATAACCAAAACTTAGTAAAATATTAAAGAGTGACAAACATATGCTCTTTAAATACCCCCTCCTAAAATATTCTGGAATTGAAAATAAGATATATTTGGAAACCCCTTTAGAAACGCACCGCGGCTAATTTATGCAAGTTTTAATTTGCATCTATTTTGGAAAGAAATAAGAAGAGAAGAGAAATTTTCTTTCCAACAGGCTACCTCATTTGCAGTGCTGTAGACGGCTTTGAAATAGTATTTTTATTTTAAGCGAAAAATTAAATAACTGTCTAAATTTTGTATTCTATATTTGACAGAAATGCAATGAGGTAATCGCAAAACTAATGAGAAAAGTAATTACTGGTTAGATATTTGTATTATATTAGCTCATTCTAGGCGCCTAATGTGTAATTACAAATTGGGTGAACTTGAAGAAAGAAAACTAATTTGAAGCAAAAGCGGTGTTAGACAATATACAAGTCAAATTATTTGTAAATACATGGATATGGGGAAAAAATTTTATTTCAACATAAAAACGCTATTACAAAATATGACCTAATATTTATATATTTAACAATTTTAATTTTTTGATTTATACATTTAAAATAAAACTTACAAACGGTTATTTTTATTTACGGCGCATAGAAACTGAACAGTTTGCAAGCCACTGGTAAGCCTCTTGTTTACCATATAATCACGTATTAATATAAAATTTGGCTATTTGGAAGAGAAAATGCCGCCGTCTTATAATTTCATAACAGCGTAAGTCCATGAATCGATAATAATGTACTTTAAGCGAGGACACATTTATAAAAAGGCAGTAATAAAGCAAAAAAAATTACATTTGGCAATGAGTGATTTCGACCCAAAATAGCCTTGGACTTTGCGCAAAAACATTGTAGTATACTTTATCTATTCGATGCTGATAGCAACTGCTGCTGGTGACAATAACAATTGGCAAAAATTACTATAGAAATATGAATTTATGTCATCAATGTTACTAACTAGGAACATAAAGTAAAATTTATACAATTTTTATTAACGAAAATCAATCGTCATACAGCGAATGATGTCAATTGAGCACTAAGTACTATATATACATACATACTATATGTATATGTATGTATTTTTATTAGTTACTTGAGCGCAATATGTTCGATTTTTCGGCTACTAAGCGCGGTTGCTACTTAATTTTGATAAGCATTGTTTAAATGAGAAATTTGTATATAAGTATGTATTTAATCCGATTTATATGGTATTTGCTATTTATGAACTATCAACGTGTCACCAGCTCAAACAGAAGCCGTGAGCGCAGAGCTGGAATTGTTTTTGTACCACTGATAGTTACGACAAACAGTTAGAAATTTTAAAATCTGATAACCAATTAATATGGCCCCACTACTGACCTAAAAAGAGTTCAGTTATTTTAAATGTTCTTTATATATTGCCGAAAATTCAGCAGAAACAAGTGATTTAATGACAGTTCTCATAGCAGCTGAGAACAGAACCGAACCTATATACTACTAAGGACTAATTGTCGACTCTAAAGAAGTACCCCAAGGCTGTTTAGGAAGTGTGTGAATGACAAAAATATTTAACACAGCTTCTGATCTCCTCGAATTAATTTGAAATCCGTGAGTTGAAATTTTACGTTAAAAAGTGAAAAATACAAAAAATGATTAAAGCCAATTATCTAATGGTTGCGCGTTTTGTCAACTCATTCGTTTAAAAGCTCAATGGAGAATACAACCAAAAGCAGTGATTCACATATATTTTACGTGAAATGTACTCGCGTGTTCCAGAGCACGTTTCACACTACGTGCAACCATTTATTTCCACCACATTCACCAAATATATCAAATAGTTTACAATCAATAGAAATCGTTTTCATTTTCACAAAAAGCACTCGAATACTCGAACTAATAATGAGCACACTCACATCACTGCTGCGCCGCCGCCAGGAGAGCAGGCTTCTGCGCCTTTCCGTATAACGCGTCAGAAACGAATCTTTCACCATGTTGTTAACACTTCGAATGACAATTTGATTATTGAATTGACTAGCCTAAGTAGCGGCTATTTAAATAAAGCATAGTTATTTTTATCATTTTGTTTTCGCCAAGTGCAAAAGTCGTTATCTAATGGAAATGCCGCGGCGAAGTACAGAGATAGTGGATGAAAGGTACAACGGAGTAGTTAAGGGTTCGAACTCGGCGATTTGGACATTTTTATTATCGGCTAAATATAGTTACTTATGTACATACATAGATACAAATAATTGAAATTATATTTCACAATGTCTCAGTTGACACTTTGTAGTGGGTTGACTCCACTTAAATCACGATATTGGACATTACTTGCGATAAACGCCATTCAATTGGCTATAAAATTCAAAATAATTGAGATTCGCATGCGATCTCTGGCGCTCTAAGTAAATAAGGTAGAGTGGGGAAAGTGATGGAGTTGTGAAGCTTATAAATTTCTATCTATGTAAGAAATGTGCTTATCAGCATTTAAGACAAGGACAAACCGATGGCACAAGGGTGATGGTTAATTTAGGTCGTCGTAGTTATGCAGTTTTTGGGTTTAAGAAAAACTAACTTGATTACGCTTATAAGTCAACTTTTGAAGGATACTGCATGGCCAATAAAATAATTACGTGAAATTACTTCACTTACGCATAACTAACAATTTGAAAAGAATTAAAAGTTAAGTTATCCGATTCATATATTCATACAAAGTTATAGAAAATTATTTGCAATTTTTTCGTGCCAAAATAAGCGGAATATAAGAAAATTGATAGTTTATAGAAATTAACTTAAATTTTGAAAACTGAAGACTACTTCCGATTTACCCGCACTTTCCACTTACTTGATTGAGATATTGTTAGAAGAGAGTTCAAAAATTGATGGTTCTGATACAGATTCTTGACAATCTTAATCAATATATATCTTATAGTGCTAATAGCGCTGAATATACCTGAAACCGTAATTTAAATAAATCAAATCTAAAAAATTTTAAAAAAATGACAGTTCTCATTTTAAAAACATTTTTTGGCGAAAATTATGAACCAGCCTAATATAAACACAAAAAAGTTTTGAAGTGCTGGAAATGAAGTGTAAAATTTTGGCCTTTTGCTATTTTGTAATTATTTTTTAATAAATTTTTTTTTCTGAAAACTACATAATTATATATTTTTAAGTAAATTATTTGACACTGATCACAGAGGAATTTTCAAATAGATCATTTATAATCATTGGCAAATCAATTTTTATCGCTTTCGCTGGGAAACTGAAATAACCACGGCTACTAAAAGTATTGCGCAATAAAATTTGACAGTCACTAAATATGTCAGTATGAACAAATACAGTTTGGTAAAAACTAATTTTGTATATTAGTAAATAGAAAGCAGATTAGCGTAAAAATATTATGACTAAAATAATTAATGCAACAGTTAAGACTGGCGCCAAAAGGCAATAAGATGGAAAGACAGTTGGAGGTTTGTTTTTATTATTATACTTTTAGTTTTTCAATGACGACAGTTGTTTATAAAGTCTTTACGGTTCACACAGGCGAGTGATGAGTACTGATAATTGACTTTGTTTTTCGGCACTACTTCGCAAACGTCATGAAATAAATATGAAATTATTGTGTGGTTTTTATAAACAAAATTGACTTTCTTACTATTTAATTTTTGCCTCAGACTTAGAAAATTGTATAATTTATGGCAAACAAGTCAGCAATTCCAAAAGTGATGTGGTCGGATGATTTATATAATGCGCACAAAAATATACTAAATCTGATCAGCCCTGATGGCTCGAACAACGTGCCACAAGTGACATAGTCCGATTCAAATTACGCTTGATAAAAAGAAAGTATTCAAAGTAGCAACGATGAGATCAGCGCAATAAAATATGTAGCAGTGCACAAACGATTTAGTATATATAACCGTTATCTGTTTCGCATGTGTTTGCGCAAATCTCATATAAACCAATGCATGTGCTTGAATAAAGCTAATAAATTAAAAATTTCAACGTCAAAATTGTTTTCGACATTTTCTGCAAACAAAAAATGATAATATGTCAACAAGCAATAAAAAAATAAACAAACTGTAATCAATAGTTAAACCGTTAGTGTTGAAAAGCCCTGAATTATTGTTATTGTTATTCCTATTTTGCTACAAGCGATTGAAGCGGTCAATGCACCTACTCTCGCGAACGCCGCTGGCAATCAGGGTCAAATATTATTGCGATTTTGCCATAATTGAAGTGGTGTAAACAAGGCATTATATGCATTGGTGACTTATGTATGAGTACATGTGGCAACTGTTGACAGCGGCACTGAAGCCATTCAAATTGAGATTGATGGCCGCATTGCTGCTGCAATAAGGTGAGGCTTCATACAAATATAGATGCCGTTAATTACATATTGGTATTTTATACGCTTTTTGTGAAGAAATATAATGAGTGCTTCGCGTTCGCATTGTTTATCACTTGAAAGCGAGCCCTTGGGTAAACACTACTTGAGTAGGCAGGGTTCAATATACTGTTATTTGCGCGCAAAAATTACATAAATAACATAAGCAGGGGTGTTGTGGAAACTGATAGTAGGTGTCATGAATTCAGATATTATTGGTATGATATTCGAAACAGAATTTGTATCCGTTTTGGGTGTCATGGAAACCAATTTTAGCGGTTTTGCTATCAGAAACAAAGCAAGAAGATAGTCGCACACAGATTTGAAATGTAAGTTCAGAATCAAGTTATTTTATTATTTCGAATAAATTTAGCTTTATTTCAATAGGGGAAGACATAAGTATAAAACAAAAAAAAAAAAAAATGCGGATATTTAACTCCCCTCTTTTTTAAAGGCTTAGAAAAATCGAAATTTCTTGGTTTTATTTGATACGAAATCTTTTAAATTTGTTTTTGAAAAGAAATTGCCAGATGCTTATCGTATGTGCATATGCCAGACGACGGGCAGGATGCAGGTCGCGATTTCTATTGGAAATAAAAAATTCAAAGAGATTTATATTTTTTAATAATTTATAGTCAAGTTAAACTGGGAAATTATCAAAAAAACAAAAAAAAAAAAAGGTGTAAAATCCTACAATTTCTAAATTTGAAAAAAGAGTGGTTTTTGTCTAAAAAAATTTACTGTAAACATATGTTCAATCTTAAATTTTCTTAGTATAATTTAATGCCAAAGATAATAAACCTTGCTCCAATTAAATACGACGTTTAGTTTTTTATCCTGCCCGCCAATTAAGAAAAATCGTAAAACTGAAAAACTGAGAAATCGCGCGATAAAGTTTTCGTTTTCTGCCCAAGCGCTCATATATGTATCTGCTCACTATTTCCCTTCTAGCTTCCACAATATATCGAATTCCCATCCATAACTTTGGGGTAATATTCTTAGATAATTTTTAAGATTTAAGAAAAGAAGAATTAAATTTTTAAAGCTCTAAAGCAGAAAATTTAATTTTAAAAATTAATCAAAGGTAGCCTTTTTTGAAACTCCGTGTGATTTTATAGATATTAACGACAACATAATTTCAAAACCGTAATACTGTATACCTGATAATACCTGATAATTAGGAAAGCAGAAATTTTTAATATTTTTATTTTAAATATTTTTCTACACCTTTTTTAAGTTTTTTAAATACTAGCAAATAAAAATATATTTTTTAAATATTAATTTCTTTAATTTCATTAACAACAAAAAAAAACAACAAATTCTTTACTTTTTCAAGAGTTATTTGTAATAAACATTTATTGTGTTGTTTATACTTACTTTTTTCACGATTTTGTATTTTAATTAATTTTCATATTTTTTTCCCAGTATTTGCTTAACTAAACATAATCCTTTTTTATAATTTAATTTTATTGAAAAACAAGCTATCGCTTATTTTTTTAAGAGTACTTTTCTCAAAAGTTAAAAAAGTTTGCTATTTTTAAATCATTACTGTAAACTTGTTCCGTTTCATTATTTAATTATCTTAGCTAATTCATACTATTATAATTTCCTTTCAAAGTAAAATACCCATTAACTTCCATTTATTATCACGTATACCGGCTACGATTAATCAAACAACAATTTTGCGCAGAATCCGCATTGGAATTTACTAAATTTATTAACTGAGAAATGTGTTAATTCCTCATTTGCATTGACATCACCAAATTGCACGGATCATGGTAACCACAAAAAAAAACAAAAAAAAAAAAAAAACAGGTGCATATGTTCCATAAGTATGTATATATATCTATAAGCGTAAAAAATAGTCCAAAATTCCGAAATATCGTGTCTCAAACTTTATTCGGGGTTTTTTTCATTACACACTTTCTCAATCCTCTGCATTTGTCATTCATATTTAACTCAAGTACGCCTACTAATGATAAATATCAATGAATTCCCTTTATAATAACATACACTGCTGTCATATGAGCATTTTTCATTGATTATCTATACACACATATGTGAGTGTGTCTTTCGACATTTGATTGGACAAATCACAGTATGTTCACTCGCAGCTGTCAAAGTGTGCGCGCGCGCTTGTCTGTGGCAATGACAAAGTGCCAATTACCTGACGGTTGTGATTTTTTTGTTATTGTTATGAATTGTTTGGGCGGCATTGTAATTTGCTGATATCCACAAAGTCGCGCATATAAGTGACTTAGAGTTATTGATTTATTCCACATACTTGTTGTATTCTTTTTTAATTTTTGCCACGTCATCAAATCAATTGCGTTATAGTCGCTATAATCGCTGAATTACAGGCATTAAAAATATCTGCTGCTGTAAACTTGTATTTTGTACAGTAGAAAATCGATTGAGTGTGGGCAAATCAGTAGGCTTCACTAGCAATAAGCAGGTGGCAAA
>NW_017537312.1:1110549-1124780 GCF_001853355.1 Bactrocera latifrons
GGTAAAAAAATAAATTAAAAAAATATAAAAAAAAAAAATCTGAGCAAACATAATGCCACATTTCGGTATGAATTCGCTCGCAGGGTATGCACATCCGTAAGCACTCAAACATACACACGCACTCACTTATATTTACTACACAAATTGCAATTTTTTATTCTGCTCCATTTACTGCTGGTATAAAGGGGAAAATATAGAGCAACCTTACAATTGTAATTTATATTTGCGAGTTTTAGCAACGCACCGTTAATGCATACAAATACATACATATAAACTCATATACGAGTATACTCATGAATTATGCATTTCATATCACAGCGGAATAAAGTTCATGCCCGCAAGCGTGCATTACTTTTATGCATAAAATATATATCTTCATATAAATATATATATATATATATGTATATGGCTACATATTTACATGTAGATGCATGTTCGCACATAACCTCGCTTGAAGGTTGAGGAGAAATGGCCTTGACTTTCGTTTGTGCACGTATCAATTAAAAATTCTAAATCAAAGCAGAACAAACATTTGTGCTTTTGCTGTTGTATTTAAATATAATATACATATATGCACATATATATATGTAAGTACAGCAATATATTTTATACTGAATTTGGTGATCACTTAAAAAACGACAGGAGGAAGACGTTTATAGTATGAGGAAAAGTCAGTTGCTTCAATTGCCTTTCAATTTTCTTGCATGACTTCATAAAGTTTTATTAAATAGTTAATTTCCCAAAATTGTTACAAAAACAAAAAAATATTGTATTGTAGATACCTTCTTAAAAAGGCTTAATGAATCAAAACCATATTTTTGTATTCATATCTTCCTTATGTTATATTATTCAGGTATATTAACTCATCTTTTATTTTTCATACAAAATTTTAAACAAATAATTTTGTTAAAAAAGAACGTTTATTTAACATATTATTACAAAATATATTAAAAATATATAATATTGAAACCGTTAAACTGTTGTTGCCGTTTTTAAGAAAAATATTAAAATTTTTATTTTGATAAAAAAAAAATTCTGAAGTAAATATGTATTTTACGCAAAGAAATAATTAATGAAAATTTATTCAAAAATTTTTACTCTTTAAGTGAAAAATTATGAAGGATACTAGTTTGTCGTATGTTTTTGAAAAAACAATTTTTGAAAAATATATAAATAAATCAAATCTCTTGTGAAAAGAATATGATGAAGCCATTTATAGATAAATTTAAGAAGAAATTTAAGAACAATTTAGTTTTCTATAAATAAAAATATTTTGGATATTTTAAATATTCTAAAAACTGTTCTGAGATTATGAATATTATTAAATTTTTCAAAATTTACTGTTAAAAATTTTAGCTTCTTTTTAAAAACAATCAAAATAAATTATGTATTATTAAACTGTCACTGCATTTTCTCAGAAAAATATTAATTTATTTTTTATTTAAAATTAATTTATTTTTATTTTTTTAAATTACGATATTCTCACATTTACAAAAATTAAAAAATATATACATATTATTTATTTTCGCAATAAAATATTACTGAGATTTCTCAGGAAATATATTAAAGTTTAATATTTTTTTAATTTCAATTTTTATATTTTCTAATATTTTTAAATTAGGTAATCCGCAGATAAATATTTAATAAAAAAAATTACCTACGTATGTATGCAGAAATGTGTATTTATAAATTTTGTGATTACCTCACGCCGCAGCGCTGGATTTAGCACCAATTCGCACATCTTTATACCGCTTCTGGTTAGCTTTACTTTTTAGCGCCGAAATAAACAGAACGCAGGCAATTCAATGAATGTTACTTATATGCTACCACGTGCGCCGCAGAGTATTGTGAATTATGGCGGTTTAACCACACTATATACTTAAATAAGTGCAAAGATGCAGATAGTTTGCGATTTATCACGAATTATTGTGCTTAAAATCTGCTTGAACTTTAAACTTAATTAAGTGCACAACAAGGAGTCCGCCGAAGTGTTAATTGCTGATAAGCGTTATCGCTGCCGCTTTGTAGTAATTTCGCACGCTATTTAAGTATGTAGAGTGCCGATTTTTTTATCTTTATCTTTAGCTTCTGTATTTGTATTTTTATCTGGGAAATTTGTGCCACTAACACAGTCAGAAATGCATGTGAAGCTGCAAAGGAGCGTTTGTTGCTCTTTTTAAAATTTTCGCTAATTTTTCTTTATTTAATTTGGTCAATCCGTTGGAAAACAACACTAATTTAAAACTTAAATTTATTTAGAAATTAACGGGGATCACACGCTTTGCCGCGCGTTTCGCAAAAGCTGTCTGCTGGCTTCCACGATTTAGCACAAACTGCTGCTCAATCGGCGCGCTTGAGCCGAATGAAGGGTGTTGTGCGAACTGAGGCTGTTTGTGCGAACTCTGGCTCTCGCCGAGTTGCGCCAGCTGACGCTTAACTGTTGTATTTTTAGCGGCTCCGCAGCCGGCCTGCTGTCGTGTCTGGTTGACCGACTAATCGGCTGACAAACTGTCCGGCTCAAAACGTGGCCAACGTGTTGTTGTTAAAGTGACCGCATGTTAGAATTTCCAGCTGCACTTTAGTGGCTTGCGTAAGTGTGTACACCGATGTGCGTGTGTGCGTTGGCATAGTCACAGCATGGCGCTCAGTTGTGCGGCAGCAAAAAATAACAAAAACTCATAAAGCTCTGACAAATTCACATTTTTTGTTGCAACTGCTGAGTCAAAAATGTAAATAAGTATGCGTTAAATACCACACCGTGCTAGGCACCTTTTAAATTGCCGGTTTGTTTTGCCTTCGCATTTATTTTTATTTGTTTTGCAACTCATTGCAATTGTTTTCTTTATTTAATTATAGTTATGACATTTGCATATGGTGTGCAGTTGTGTGCGCGAATTTGGTAGCCAGAGATTTTTTAATATTTTTTATAATTAGCTTTAGATAATTATATGGCCACGCTGTTTGTTAGTTTAAGTGTGATATTTGGAATTTAAAATAGAGTTATTCACAGCACAATTGTGTACTACTTCGTTCGGTAACAATTATCCATTAAGCAACCAAATACATTTATCACTTAATTACTGATATATGTAATTCGTTATATTATTTATTGCTTAAAAAAGCATTGATCAAATAATTTGTTTTGAAAGTATTTGTTTTTCATTACTGAAAATTTGTTTGAAACTCAAATATTTTTAGAACAATAGTTTAAAGTATTTTTTGAGTATGTTCCCAATTGTTTTAAACTATAACATTTTATTCAAAATTATAATTTTTTCGAAAACCAAAAATTAGGAATAGGAAGTGTAAGAAGAAGGAAAATATTCCTAATTTTTTGTCGAAAATCAATTTTTCAAAATTGAAATAAAAAAAAAATTTTTTTAATAAGTTTTGAAAAAAATTAATTAAAACTTAACTCAAATTTTTAATTACGGGTTTAAGGTTTGATTTGAACGGCATGATTGTTTTAAATGATACGACATGTTCTTGTGCCACTTGAAATATAAATAAAAAACTTTTTCGTAATAACGGCTAATAGTGTTAGAAAATTTTTTTTAGAGTCAAATCAAATGAATTAAAAAGGAAAAATTTTATGCTTAGCTACAAAAAAAAACGTTTTAAAATTTTCTGATAATAAAAAATTAAAATTTGAAACAGAAAATCTGAATTCAAAAATTCGGAAAAAATAATTACCCCCCATTGAAGCATTCTCATTCGCTCATTTTGTAACTAATTTTAGTTATTTCTTTAATTATTCATAATTGCAGATATCAGCCACAAATTTGTGCAACAAAACGGCATTTATTTTGATTTTTTATGTCCTCAAAAAGCTAATTTAATTTTGCTTGAGTATTTTGTGCGATGTAAACGTATGAGATGTGGGAACACTTTGCGGCAGGCACGCGATATTTTTTATGCACTTAATTGAATATTTGCATAATTTTTAAATATAAGTTATTTTTAATAAAAGCAATGGAATCCAGCAACAACAAACAACAAAACAAAAGCGTAAACAAATGATTTAATAATTGAGGGTCTGCTTGGGAAGAAAGAGTAATTGACTGCTTCCTCATTGGCACAACTGTCTGAGAAACAGTTGCAAGACAATATGAGGAAGAAAATTTTACACAAAAATTTCGAGGTAAGGGAAAAAGCGAACAAAGTGCGTTTAATTTTAACACATTTCAGCACAGAGACAGCGAAATATGAGTTTTGTAAAGCACGCAAAATCAAATTAAAGGCAGAGTCAAACGTAAACAAAACGGAATACACGACTGCTAATGCTAAAGACTGCAAAAACGAAATGAGGGCAAAGCGCTGTGGGGGCAAACACTCAGATAGACGAATGTCTGATAGTCTGAAGCTGCATTAGTGCGCATTCTAATCTGTTTTGCTTTTGTAAACAATTTGTTTTTCAAAAATCGCTTCCGCTTTAGTTAATTAAACATAATTATATAGTTTTCAGCAAAATAATAATTATTAAATCTCATATATTTTTTTTCGAAACCGTTATATAAGTTCTGACTCACTACGAAATAAAGCACAGCTAGTCATCGTTAAGACAGATATTAAGTAAATTCTTTGAAAAAAGTAAAAGAGAACAAATACAAATACAAAAGTAAAAGAGAAACAAAAGACGAGTTGTGTCACAAAGCAGCTTCTAACGTATTGCCATTTGAGACCTTTTAACAGATTTTTTGTATGGATTTTTGAAATTTCATAAAAGAGAAGAGTTGTGGACTCCACAAATCGGACGAACAGTCGCTAGTTATACTAGTTTAAACTTTCCATTGGAGGTTCCAAGCATTGTTTATCAATCTAGAGAGAGTTCAACTCATCAAACTAGTTTGGTGTGGATTTTTGAAGACGCCTGTCTTCGAAAAAAAGCCACAGTCTGCTCGGAGGGCTATGTTTCCGAGGCTGCACGAACGGCAGCGATTACTCAATCGAAGGCGAACTTCAGTGAGGCACTTCAGTTAAGTTTTTCGCTGTTATGATAGCTGCACAATTACAAAAGAAGTAGCGAGTCGAAGGAGGCACGCTTAAATGCCTACGTGCTCAGCTTTTGAGAAGAAGTCGAACCGATACCAAAGTATAGATGTTCTATTAATAATTACAATCTTGTGCTGTACAAACTGAGGAATTGGAGGATGTTCTACTTTGCAGAATAAAGTAAAACAAGTTCCTCAAGCTAATTCCACTATTTAATTTTGGTAAAAGGATACTTAAAAACTAGCCGGTTCTAAATTAGTGCTAGAAATAGCTTTCTTCGATTTCGTACAATGTAAGAACTGTGGAAACCGCGATTCTGATGAATGAGACAGATTCAATGATGACTTTCGTGAGGATTCATAAAATGTAATGTAAAGCACATTTGAATTTGAGTTTTTTTGCTTCAATTAGATTATTACCGAAGGACTGTTTCTGAAACGATGAAACGGTCCGAGTAATTTGGATAACTTTTTCGAGGCGCGAATACTTCAAGGTACAAAAGTTACAAATTACTTTAAAAATTGCTGAAGTCGACTTATGTGGTTTCGACTTATTGACTCAGATTTGCCCATAGCTCAACCCTAAATATTTTTGAAAACCTTTTGGCGAACTTTACATAATTTGTAGGGTAATTTTGTCGGTGGACCTTCATTAGTTCGTTTAATTGTGAGGAAAATTATGTGATTATACAAAAAATATGTACATATGTATGTGCATGTAAGTAATTTAATGCGCATGTGAAGACGATCCAGTTCATATTGGTTTCAAACAATAGTTTGCTGATTGCAAACAACAATATTATTATGAAATAACCAAATTGACAGTGTTAAAATTTATAATTCGTCATAAATAGATATGAATCTGTGGCACATGAAGGCTTTAGGCAATAATAAAGCATTTACGATCTTTATCGATGACTAAAATACATTTCACATGCCGATGAAACATTCGCACTCGCCGTCAACAATTGATTTCGTTAATAGAATCAATAAACTCGTTCAATTTGGTTACGCAGTTAGATGAAATCGCTATTCATACTTGCGTGCAAAATAATAGCACACAAAGTGATATGTGTTTAGATGTAGCATACATTTCAGCGCAAAACGAAATTCACGAGCAACTAGTTTTATTGTCTATTGAGCGCAAAGCAGTGATTTTACAGGTAAGAAATGAGCAAAATCGACACCATCGACACACACACACAGATTGTTTATGGTAAATATACATAATTTTCTTTTGAAAATAATTTTACAAACTAATTTTCTATTTATAAGTTTTTTGCAGCGCTTCATGCATCAAATATTTACCTTGTGCTCACTTCGAATATTCGCAAACATTATAAAGTGCCTTTCGAAATATTTTTGAGTTTTATATATTATATGTTATACATACATAATATACATATATTTGTATGTAAAGTTATGTATTCTTTTGAACAATATTGACAAGGCTTGAACAAAACTTTCGTGTTGCTAACTTGATTGTTGTTGGTTTGGAATGCTGCTTGTGAAACGTTCTGGTAAGAGAGAGGCACAGCTATAAACTGTTGCCACAAAGTAGCACATCCGCGCATTAAAGTGACACCAACAAAACCACATTAGAATGTGCTAAATGGTGCATATATGCACAATAATGCACTTTTTATATAACGGTGAATATGCACATATACACATACATAATGAAGGTGAAAGGCTTAAGACACGAGGTAATGAAAAAAATAATAGAAAAATGCATTAAGAGTAAAGAGATTGCAGAGAGAAATGTTGCTTAAAGGAGAAAACATGATTTTTACAGTATAAAAATCCGTTAACTGTAATTTGATACACTGCTGCCATAATAGGCGAGACAAATAGGATCAGAGAGCAAAAAACTGTCTCCAAGCACAAACTTACATACATACATACAAATGCAGTCATACGAGTTGCACTCAGCGTCGCCAACAATCTGTGTGCCACATATTCGTATTTACTTAGCCAATATGCGGAAGACAAGAGTGCAAATAGCCTTGCTGTAAGCTACGGTAGACGCTGCAGCCGAAGTGATTGTTGCTATCCGAGGTGCGCAACGTATCGCAGCAACAGTGCTGCCGCGCTGCATCTGCTGGCGGCACTTATACACATGCTAATAGTTTCGAAGCCGGCTTATTGCATACATACATATGTATTTACTTGGACCAAGTGTGATTTCATGATTTCGATGAATAGCAAAGTAGATACTCTCTACGTCCTCTACGTCTCATAACTCTGGTAACTTATTTTTTATAATAAAAAGTCCATTGGTCAGTTAATTGCAGCTAAATATATAAATATGTATGTATGGTATATGCAAATATGTGCTATTTTTAAATAGCATTGAAATCGATCAATAAATCAATTAGTTTCACATATTTAAATGATGAAATCAATTTTCCATTACAAGGTGATTAATAGTAATAAAAACATTAAAAAGAAAAATTATTTTGAAACTACAACACATTAAACATTTTACAATTAGATTTCTTAAATGCTTTTAATTAAAGTTTAATTACTTATTTTAATTTTTTTATTTCCATTATAACATAATATTAATTATTATTTATTTTAATTACTACTGTTTTAAATTATTGTCGATAAATATTTTAGTTATTACTGAATACAAATTTTACTTTATAATGCTTTTATAAGATTTCGTTAAGTAAAATATCTTTGTTTACATTTTAAGCCATTGTGATTTGGTTAATATTGGGCTTTTATTTCACGTGATTTTATATTTTATTTGAATTTATTTTATATATGAATTGGTAATTAGTTTTTTTGTATATAGTCATATTTTATATTTTTCACCATTTTATATTGTTATAATTTTTTTTTGACATTTTTATATTTTTAAATAATATTTGTATAAATTTTATTAATTTTTATTTATTTTTGTAATGATTGTAGTGTATTTTTTGCATGCTAATATTAATTTATGGACATTAAAAAATTTAATCGCTTCATTTTAGTGCATACTTTTTTTTTAATAGCAATTAAAAATCTTTCTTATAGTTTCTGACATTTTTAATAGCAATATAATTAAAAATCACTTTTATATTTTCCATAATTTTTAATTTTATTAGGTAATTTTTATTATTTTTGTTTTTGTTTTTTTATTATTGTTTTTGTATTTATTTCAACTTAGTTTCTTAATATGTCCATACATAAAATTTATATTTTGCTAGTTTTAAGCATACAACTCTCTCAAATTTTAATATTCCATACAATTATATTATTACTTTTAATTTAACTATGTTTGTCAACCTTTTTTTTATATTTATTTAGTTTCGTTAAATATAATCAATTTAACGAATTTTTGTTATAAAATTGCGTTGTTCATTATTTTTCTTTTTAATTAAATTAATTAAATAAAAGCAAGATGATTTTTCATATAATATTTCTACTTTTTAATTTAGCAAATTTTTTGTTTATTTAAATTTGCACTCATTATCGTTTGTTTGTTAAATTAACATAATTATATTTTGATTTGGGTAAAAAAATGTACTTCAAAATGTACATCATACATATATGTATTTTTATTTATTTTGATTTTTTATTTATCTGGTTTTCATCTGTATGATTTAACTTGCAAACTCATAAATATTCCATGAGTCGCCCTGTTTGTGTGCATTCGAAACCCACCCATTTCATTGAACTCAATATAGGCTACGTCTCATTTTATTGACAAGCATCGTTGAGTTTATTTTTCATTTTTTGTGGATGTTTGAAATGAGCATGTTTTGTGCGCATATTGACGAGAGCGAAGAGGCACAGGCCAATGCGTTATTCATGGTTTTATGAAAATGCTTCATGTTTTAAAAATGTTGGGTATAAGTAGAAAAAAAGTGAAAGAGACCTCAAGTGAGCAATTGAACATAATTGACAGTAAAGTATTATAATATCTATAATAATTATATTATGTATGTACATAAGTGCACGTTCACACACTTATTAATGAGTGGCTGTCAGTTTAAGATTCCATAATTGCTGTCAAGACATAGAAGTCTATTAAACATTTGAAGCAGCAAAAGCAAGCGCAATAAGGAAGCAAGATGATATTAAATATTGACAATTTATATTTATTTTGTATTCTTTTTCATATTTCTCCGCATCTATTTTACTAACTGTCAACTTTGGCGGTCGTCTATTTAGACGCAATGTTTCGTTGAAAGGTTTTTTTATTGCTCTTTTTGTTGTTTTAAATGGGTGATGCACAAACATTTGTACAGAAATTAAAACATGTCGTGAGTTAATTGATATTTTACGCTTTCCTTTGAGGTGTGCGCTTTAACTGCAATGCCAACTCGCCGCCATGCAGTAAGCGGCGCAACAAGTCACGTCTGCGAGTCGATTCATTGCCAGCAATCTATTTTAGCAATCAACTCGAGTGTTTGTTGAAAATGCTTTTCTAACACTGACTTCATGCGAGCGATTTTTCTCATTGAAACGTTCAGTCAGAGGCGCATATGCCCGGTTTGTATTGCCCGCCGACTCACGTGGTATTCAAATTTGCATGAAATCTCCAACTACTTTGTTTATATTTGTGAACAAATATTTATTAGCTTATTAGCTTGCGTGAAAGTTTATTTTTTACTATATTTATCTTTCATCAGTTATCTCCTACTCTTACTAACTAAATAGTTGCGGCGTTTTGTTTCACTCGCGACTCGCACAGGCCCAGACTGTTTAAAATATGTATGTTTTGCAGAGTGTGGCAGGAGAGCTGTTTAGTCAACATTTAATTATTTGTTGGCATTTCAAGATTTTTTTTGAATATTTTGCTACACCTTTAATAAATAATACTTGTACCATGTATTATTTTCCGAGAGATTGTTATCAAAACAGAGCGACACAGATGTGAAAATACTAAATAAAAAAACAGTCATTATTTATTTAAAATTTTGGTATTTTTCTGTTAACAAAAGAAGTCTTCTTCCAAGTTCGCATAAGATAGTAAGTATATCTAAGTATGGACTTCCATTTTATTTCTAAGCCCCACGCTGAATATTGACTTTTTGGATATGTATGTGAGCCTTTTCGGGGTGAATAACATATTCCATTGAAAATTCATCACTTCATTGTTTTTTAAACAGTTTCACAAAAGCTTTCTTTAATCCTTGCTTTATTGTAATATTGTCTAATTTAAATGTATTCTCGTTAATATCAATTGGTTAATATATGTAGATGTACATATGTACGTAATATATGTTTGTATATACGCCGAAAAATAATATATGTATTAAAAGAATTAGTCATATTTTTTAATTTGCCAGCAAACGTGCTGAGACTAAATTTAAAAATATAAAATAAAAATTACGCAACAGCTGATCCGACATGTCCGTAAACCGCACATAAAATGTGAATCTCCATTAATCTTCACTAGCACCAACAAATTTAATATGAACTATTAACAAATTGCATAAACAATTCCATAGAAAACGCTGTGCCAAACTGTTATCTGTCGAGAGATGCTAATTATACCGCTTTGTTGTTGTTGCCACATGCAAACAACTGATTAAAGCGACAGCTGACCGATCACGTTTGTCTATTTGATTAAACCCGCGTGGCAGGCAACACATCCATGTATGTACATATGTAGATATAGATTTATTTACTATATATGCTATGTAACGACTTTTATCTAACTGTAGTTGTTGTTTTGTTTGACAACACTCACCGTTTCATGCATTTCGCCACCCTCATCCAACAGCCCCTCAACACTTTGCACATCTTTTGTCGGCGAAGGTGGTGGCGTGGGTGCGCGATTTTTTCCCGTCAACATGGAACGCGGCAAAAAGTTGCGACCATAACGTAAATAAAACCAACGCCCCCATTTGCGACCGGCTGCCGCCAAAGCCACCGCGCAGCCCACCAAGGAAATGACAAACCACATGTTGCTGGCTTTTTAATTAAGATGGCTGTTTTCCTTCCGAGTTAATTGTAAAATCCAACAAAAACAAAAATTCAAAGAGAACTTGTGTGGCTGATAAGCACACCTTTGAAAGGTTAGTGGTCGCACAACAGGTAGCTCTAATATCGCAAGCGGTTCGTCGCTTCCCTTGAGTTTTCGCGCTGTGCGCTTTGTGCTATTGTTTATAAACAAATGCGAACACGCACGATAAACAGAGCGTGAAAATGGAGACTGCTCTGTGTATGTGTGCGAAAAAAGCTTTACGAAAGCTTTGAGAGTTGTACGTGCTATTTGAGCGCGTTGTGTTTGGTACTGAAGCGCGTGTAAAATTGAGCGTCTCTCTTGTCTAATTGAGCGTCTTGTGTTCACTATTAGGCGCGTAAGTTCTCTCTCCAAGCGAATGCGTTTTTAAATTATTTTATTTTTTTTTTTAAATTAAACGCTGCCTTTTCTAATTGAGCTGGTTATATTTTCTCTTTGAACGCACCTGAATTGTGTCAAGTTACCTTGTGCGTTTGAATGGTTGGGTCACATTGCTCCACTGCAACATTTGCTTTTACTCTGGTTTCTCTCATACAGTGTTTTGTGCGTTTACGATTTGTTTATTTTTTTTATTTTTTTTGGCTTTATGGGCTTGTTTAGTTCTGTGTTTGTGTGTGTTGCTTATGCTGTTTCGTGTTTTTACACACATCAAATTTGATTTGCTAGCTGTTTGCCTTTATTCTCGGTTTGCGTTCGTTACTGTTTCTTTTTCGCTGTGTTTTACACTATTTTATCAATCGGTCTCATGGTCTTGTGACCAATTTGCTCGTATTAATATTGATATTTATACACTTTGTCTGCTTTAGATTGCACAGTATCGTAGTTTTCCAACGTAGTCATCGTCAACATGCACTTAGCTTTGTTGTTGGGCGTAACTAATCGTATATTTTTAGTTGCCTCAACAAATATAACAACTCTTTCACAAGTTATGAATCATTATTTTTCATTTGCTACAACAAATTTGCTATTATATTGATTTGATTTTATGCAATGAAACTTGTGACACCACCACCAAATTGGTCACACCAAAAACTAAAAGAAAACACCACAAAAATGCAAAACTCAGCTGTGCTTAGCTGTCAATTTAACGTTCCGCTCTGTGCTCTACAGCATTTGACAGTGAAAATAGGAACCTTCTAACTATAACGAGTCGGTGTCAAATTCTTTCGATGAGCTCAGCAATGGGCTACGTGGAGGAGCTGCAGTCGTAGTGGGGTCAAAGCCGTTGCTGATACGACCAAAGAGGAACAGCGCACATACAATTAGTTGAACGCGTTAGCGAATGATGTGAAACGTGAACTGGATTTCAAATGGCCAAAGAAATATACAAGCGATTTTTTGTCTGCACCAACAAGTACTAGCGAGTGCGAAACGCCGCCAGCGAGTGCCGTACAAAGAATATACAAGCATAGTTAGTAAACAGGCAGAGAGAGAGTGAGAAAACAACATGTGAGAAACAGGTAAAGAGCGGAGTCACTTCAAAAGCTATATGTGGAGGCGAGCGCTACATATTTGGGGAGCAGCAATCAAATTACTCAATGAGATACCCAACTAGCTACATTTAACAACGAACGAATAACGAGTTGTAGATGCGAGTGTTTAGCGGCTACATAAAATACACCGTACCGGTTACTTGTTTTCAAGAGACGACATGACAGCGTAAGAGAGCCGCACGTTTGTTGATCGCGCGAGTGTTTATAACTCTCAACGTTTATAACTCCAAGTTGGGTGTGTACGTTCAAATTTTTTTCCAACACTTAGCTGCATTATTACCCACAAGCTTGCTGTACTGTGCAGCCAAATAACTGCAGCCGTTTGTGGCGCGTGAGTTGGAATGCTGACTCGATTGTTCGACCATAATAGGCGGGTGGCTTGTCGAGCAAGCGGTTAAACCTGCTCCACTTGCGGTTTTAGCGGCGAGTGCGACAATAGCTCTGCTCAGCGCTTGCTTATACAATGTAGGCAGAGTAAATGCAGGCCTGTAGCTTAATGGTAAAAAGTGAGCTTTAAGAAAATAACAGTCTTTTTCTGATTTAGTAATTAAAACAATAGTTTCTTGCTTGTTTACGGTCTGAAATAATTACCATTTAATTAAACTGCAATAGTTTTGCAGCAGCAACAACTATTTATAGTGGTTTCAGCAATTTTTTGGTTTGCTGTGTATAACAGTTTCATTCCAATTTCATTGGCTAACTATAAATGTCGCGCAGCCCCCCGGGCGTATGCGTGATTATTTATGGCGTTGGCCGGGCGCATGCGTTCGAAATTCTTGAATAAATAGTTAACAATTTTTGTAATTTTTACAAATTAATATTATTTAAAGCATTTTTTTTTTGGTTGCGAGTACACAGTTTAATTCGATAATGGGCGATATTGAGCTGTAAAAAAATTAGTTCACCTTAGTGCGTACTGATGTTTGAAATTTTTTCTTATTTTGATATTTTTAGTTAGTGAAATGCTCTAATAACGCATTTAAAGCGTTAATTTTAAATTAATTTTTTTTTTGACATTTTCCTCTGCACTGGTCAATCAGCTGAGGAGTTATATGAGATATCATGGTATATTGCCAAGCTATCCTGGCTTGTTTGCTAGATTTTCAGAAAAAAAGGTACTCCAAACAGTGTTATATGTTATGTACAATCTGCTCTCCTCTCAATACGAATTGCTTTTAAAATAACTTATTTCTTCAAATTTCTTGCCAGCAGATCACATTTAGAAAGATATTTTCTAATCAACTCTTCTTTCAGTGGCCTCAAAACTCTATGAAGTTCCTTACATACTAATGTTTGTGTTTGCGTGAGCATGTGTAAATTATATTATATTTGCTTGCAAAGTTTAGTTGAGAAATTAGCACCAAATCAATTTGAGGAAGTTTGCATTCTAAGCGGATGTTGCTTGCTTTTGTTTGCACTTCAAAAATATAACAACAACTTATTTGTTTTTATTAAATTGAGTGAACACAAAAACCATGTACATACATATGAATACATACTGTACATATATTGGTCAAGGGCAATGGTCGTTTGTGCGTTCGTACATGATAAAAATTTTTATGTTTTTTTTCAACGCAATTTTCATGTAGATAAACAATGACATATTGCGCATAGGTACGTACATATGTATGTATGTCCATATGTTAGGATAGTTATGTGTTGGGTATATAAGTTAAGTGCTATTTGTTTGTTATAAAACATTTAAAGAGTTGTACTAAATTTGTTTTGTTCCGTGGTGTAGGACAAGTTAAAAATAAATATAAAAAAATTAAATTATAT
>NW_017537312.1:1124985-1154653 GCF_001853355.1 Bactrocera latifrons
GTAAATAAAAAATATTAAAAATTCAAAAATATATAAATAAATTATGATAATATAATGCTCTCTGCTCTCGGAAATCGACTACACAGCACAACAGCTAATCTGGGGGGTGAGAAATTCCAAGTCAGGGTGATGGCACTAGGTCAGTATAGTAAAACCTTCAAAGGGTTTGGCGTTCGTATGTGTCTCGGAAATTGGTTTTTTTTTTGGTTGTTGCAACTAAGCGAAAAAACATTAGGATAAGGAAAAAAAAGGGATCATAAGGTCAAAAACTGACACATAATCCCAAAAATGTTCCACAGTGTTATAATCATTTTAAACATTAGAAACAATAATGAATAAAAAAACTCTTTATACATCTTTAAAAGTCGAAATGAATTTTCTTTGAACTTGGAATCAAACAAAATGACTGTAAAAAGATCAATGTAAATATGAATAGTGAGAAGTTTTGAATACTTCGAAAGCTTCATTATAATTTATTAAGAGCACGGAATCGGATGGAAATATTTTTTATAATTTTATTTACATATATAATATTTTATAAATTTACATTGTACATAGATACTACAGTATGTAAATACATATTTCAAGAAATGTACTACTGTTTATAAAACATTTCAGCACTCACTTTGTTCAGCTTTGTGAAAATATTTATCGAAAATATATGTATGCAAACAAATGTACGAAAATAAATATGTACTTACAATTACAATAACAAAGAAAATATAAGAAGCTTAATAAAAACAAAACTACAAAAATACAAGTCAACAGCTTAAATGGTGTTATCCAAGCTGAATAAATGCCAGCGGCCACTAGTGCTGGCTAAACGGGCTGGAGCTTCAAAACAGAGAAAAACAAAAACAAGCTGATAATACGGCCATTGTTGTTGGTTGGCTGCATAAAAATGTGCACAAGCTTATATAAATATTTGCACACGTTTGCATTACACTGTGTACATAGGTGTACATGTGTGTGTATATGTTATAGCATCCAGGCTCATAACCCTATTTGCTGTGACACAGAGTGCAAAAATGATCGATTGTCGATCGTTTAGCAAACTGAATGCTACAATTATTGACAGCTGTCAACAGCTGCCCGCAAGAAATGAGATAAAAAGCGTATTTATACATAACTATACATTTGCAAACACATACAAGTATGTATAGATATGTATGTATTGCAATGATCTTATTGTAAATATCAAAAAATAAAAAAGATACACTGCTTGGCTTAGCTAATCGAGCCAGCGATGGCAATGTGGAACTATTTAGCGAAATTACTCAATAATTCTGTGACAATTTATTGACACGAAATCCAGTGTTATATATTTTTAACATCCTTTCGCTTTCCTAAAGCCAAATGCAATGCTAAAGAAATTGTAATGATGCAAAAACAAAAGCACAACAACAACGCTAAATTGATTGACACAGTTTATTGCTGCTTTTCGCAATTCTTAAATTGAATTGTAAATTGATTTTTATGGCAACAACGTCCTCTGCTCAATTATTTCTCAATGCATGCGTGAGGAACGCGACCTAGCAGCGACGATGGAGCCGAGAGTACTTAAATATACAGTACATATTTATATCTAGAAATATACATACATACATATGTATATATGCATAAATGTATATGCGATGCTAGGCGCCTTTGGAAACTAAACTCAAGTTGCCACATGCTATTTGTGACATAAATAGCAGCGCGATAAATGCGATTTAAATAATAACAGTAATGTGGACGCCGAATGACCCAATCTAAAATATCACAATATTAAAATATAGTTCATTAAAGTTTTTACGCATTTTAATTTCTAGAAAACATATGAATATCTTAAAAACGAAAATAATAAAGATTCTCTAAGCAAACTTTATTTCGTTCGTTCAGTTTGTATTGCAGCTATATCATACGAGTATAGAGATCCAATGTGAACAATTTCTTCGGAGATTGTATCATTGCCTTAAATAATAGTCCGAGCTAAATTTCTTGAAGATATCTCACCAAATAACAAAGTTTTCTATACAAGGATATGATTTTTTTTAAGGATCTCCGACGTTTCGTTCTGAGTTTTACAAATGTCGCGGCAAACTTAATATATGTTCTTTGTTCAAAGTAAAAAACAGAAGATTTCCTACAGATGCAGATGTAGAGTATTATTTTTATATTGTATATAATGAGGAACATAAACTACCCAGGTTGTACTGATTTTACGAAAATTCTTCTCTACGCTAAGTCCTTAAGTGACGGGTAATTAAAGTCACGTAAGAAATAAATGTTTATTCATTTTGTTTTTGATGACATTAGACTTGTGTTGAAATATAGCTAAATGACACAAGCTGATAATATAGACTGACAGCTCAAATGAGATGTTTCATCTTTGGCAGGGCTGCCATATATAGAAAATTTTTTAATAAGTTTTTTGAATCGTCTTTAGTACTTTTTGTGTTTTTCTTAAGTAACTATGTTGCTTACAGTGCTATAATTTAAAAAAAGGTGGCAGCTCTAGAAGAGTATTCGACAAAAACCGACACTTATAAATAATCATATTTTGTTCTAAGGAATTTTTCCGATTAAAAGTAGCCACGAAAAAAATTTTAATTTCTCATGAAATTTGTATATTAAATAAAATATGGCAACTTGGTAAATAAATGCAACCAATGTTAAGGATTTGTCTCAGAAAATGGATAAGGGACAATTTTTAGTATTATAGTTCCATCCACTCTTTCAAAATTACAATAAATTGATTAATTAAGTAAAACATTGCGCTAACTTTGGTTTAATTAAATTGAAAATATATAAAATTTAGAGGTTATAAAAATTTTTAATTTTCAATTAATATTTCAATTATTAATTTACATCACTTAATCATTAAATTTGTTATATAACTTTTTCCGTAACAGATGCTAACTAAGCGATAACAATTAGTTGTAGGTAATTAACAATAAAATTAGCACATTTTGTATAGAAAAACATCGTGGAATATAGCAACAACAATTATTTCACGCTTTATTAGAATATAATGACAAGAATACGGCAGTTAGTCAATTTTAATTGAGCCATCAGCAGACACTTTAGCAAATGTAAGCACCTACTTGGTAGTTAGCCATCTACAACAACAAGCCTTGAGTACTTTGCGTAATGAATACAAGGTCCGTAATACCATAAATACATTTACAGAGTTAGCAATTAGAATTTTCAGCACTTTTTGGCATGCATTATTGCCAGTAATTTTTTAAACGGCTGCCATTTGCAGCCATGCAATCGAATTGTAAAGGTAATGGCAGGAAATCAGTGGCTGAGATAGTTGGAATTAAATTTCGCAAATTTATGCGTTGCTTGAATACTTATTTAATTTACTTGGCGTATGCAGCCAAAATATAATTATAATTTTTCAATTTTTATTTACACTCTTTAAGTTTTTTGTTCGTAGGTATGCGTGGACATTCCACAAATATTTGTATGTGCGTATGTACCATATTTTTTCAAGGCAGTGCATCAAACAAAACAAACATAACAAGTTTTGTTTCTCGTCTTTTGGCCTTTTTTGACTACTTATATTATAAATATTTAATGACCAGGCGGGTTTATATGTAGCGACTGAAACGCATCAGCTATTTTAATGATAATAAATACATATAGATACATATTATAAATGTCGCATCAAGTCAGGTGGGTCAGGTCAGCTGACTTTGGTTGAGCTGTTTATTTATGTAGGAGTGTATTAATAAAAAAAAAATAAATTGGCATACAAAAGTCACGTAGTCGATTTATGCATATTTATCCTAAGTTTCGGCTACATTTATACATACATATTTACCTACAAAATCCAAGACGTATATTTATGATCAAAAGATTGAGCAAAACAAAAAAATATTTCACTTTTGCATTTTTATAGCATAAAAAGGTATGAAAAAGCTTTACATTGATCAGGAGCAGTCAGTTTATATTGCAGTTATATGCTATAGTGAACCGCAGGATTACTTTGGATAATAATCCTTGCCGAATTTCGTAAAGATACCTTGTCAAATAAAAAATTTTCCAAAGAAGAACTTGACTTCCATCATTCAATTTGTATAGCGACCTATAGAGGTTCGTTATCGGCGATAAGCTGCGTCTTGAGGAAAAAAAGGCAAGTGCAGTATTTAAGATCGATCTCGAAGACTGAGTTAGTGAGCCTATAAACAGACGGAGAGGTGGCCGACCAGTAGAAAAAGCTAAATTTACACATTTTAAGTGTCTCCGACATTAGAACTCGCTTGCACTATACATAGCGATTCCACAGGGATGAAGATTGAGTTGTAATTTCTTTGTAGATTATCTGTCGTAATACACGATCAGTTGGAAAAAAACGTAACGTAAGTGTTGCCACCGGCTTGAATATGGAGGTCAACACATTTTTGCAGAATAATAGAATAATTCATAATTGAAAATATTTTTACGATGTGACCTGTCTGAAAATTAAGAAATGTAAATGAAAAGATAGAAGAAATACTGCAATTTGAGTATGAAAAATGTTTAAAAAAAAAATGTTGCCACCCGCTTGACATTTTTTCAACAAAAACTTAAAAAAATAAAGGAAAAACTACAATGTAAAAAAATTTAACAGCTTTCAATAAATGTTGAAAAGTGTTGCCACCTGCTTGAAAATTTCCTTTCATTGATAGATGTATGTAAATGTAAATTCTTAGTATAGCCCTCACCTTTATTTTTAGTTTTATTTGTTAAAAAATAATAATTATTTTACCAAACACATATAGTCTTCTCATAACATCGCCATGTATGTATGTATATGTACATAAATGAAGGACCTTGAATTTAGACATCTAAAGAGAAATATTTGACCCACTTTTATGATTGATCTGCCAGTTTTCTATATTGAGGATGGCTTCAAGCACATATGACATATTAAAAACCACAACAACAAAAATCTCTTTCTAACATCAATATTGTATACACATGTTCAGCGCTGTTCCGTGCGAATGCTGCCACGTTTCTCCCACATATACATAATTATAAGTACTATAAACATGTGTTTTACGAGTATTTATTACAAGCAATCTTGGAAATTCTATAGCAGCACACATGACACAATTGTGCCAAAGCAAAAACTTTGATCAACACAAAAACAAAAAGAAACGAAATAAAAAATATACATAACAAACAAAAAATACAAATGAAATTGTATAAAATAACATATTCAAAGGAGGTGCTGAGAGGAGGGCGCTGGGGTTGTGATGCCCACACCTGTTGCGGTGACAATACCAAATGACGTATAATGGCTGAATGTAAATCTTTGTTAACTAGTATAAATTTACCCACAATTCACCGATCGAAACAAAGCGTGTGCTTCTCGAAGGTTAAGCTACCGCTAGAGTTTTCAAACCCAGCAAGCATAAAATCAAGATTTTTTATATTTGCGTTCTAGCTTTTTTCTCAAATATACATATTTCGTGAGCATCAATATTTGTAGTGAAGTGTTAAAGTAATAGTATTTAACTTAAAATTGTATTGGTTGTTATATGTGCTCATCGAGCTTTAAGCTCACGAAAGAAAGCTTTTCAAGACGAATGTTTCAAACTGAATAAAAAAATTATCAGCTTAGCATAATAACATTTGAAATCCGTTACTTAACCCATGACGGGCTTTGGCTAGCCTGCATTCCAATTTCTATTTACATGCTACATCAACCGCTCGGACGTTATCCTTTTTAGACAAGTCCATTAAACTTTTTTTTTTGCAAATCTAAGTAACCAATATCTAGAACAATATTCACATTCCATTAAAAATGAAACTGATAGTTTTTGTCATATGGTTAACTGATCACTTGTGTACTCATGTTTGCTCCGCGGCCTGTTAAGCTATCGGTTTTAGTTTCTTATTCTACTGCGGTCACGTGGTTATGAATAAAGAAAAAGATACGGATTGAATGTGAATGAATAAGAACAATTGGTAATTTCCTTTTGAATGAATTGTTATGGTTTTTGCGTAATATGAAGAATTATATACATACATACATATGTATATGTAAATGTAACTAAATTTTAATAAATGGCAAACAAATTACCATAGAAAAAAATATAAATTATAATTATAACAAATTCACGCGGAAGTTATTTTAATGGTGAATAACGGGTTTTATGAATTTTGCCAGGTATGCTTAAATTTTATGTTTAATTAATAATGTAGCCGTAAAATAAAATAACAGCTACGATATTAGAACCATATATTGAACATGATAAATTTAATAAAAGAATAAAATTAAAAAAAAAAAAAAATTATTAAAAAAAACTAAAAATAAATGAAAATTGTTGTATATATAATTAAAAAGATATTTTTTAGTCAATAAATTTTAATTCATAATTTATTATTTTTATTAGTATCGTTCAATTTCAACAAAATCGAAATTGAGTGTTTCATTGATTACAAACCACTACTTCAAATTACATACATATAGGTTCATACGCCCAACATTTTGAAGTTCTTCTAACAGATATAACTCAATTTTTAAATTTTGTTTCATTCATGTTCCAATTTATTACGTGTTACAAACTTTCCCCTGTAAATTTATGAAAATGATGTTACGTTGTTTTGTATTTTAGCTGGGAACATGTATATATAATTATTTTAATTCATATGTATTAACAAAGAAAATATATAGTTGTAAATAAATTATAAATTCGCTATAAACTTTATTCATTTTCAACGAATTTTTTTTTTTGTTAATGAGGCACTAGCTTATCACTCTATGTGACGTTGACAGAAAGTGGGGTCAGTAAGGTGAAAGCATAATAAAATAAAATAAAATAAATAACAATGTTCACTCAGTATGACAACATTTGTAAATGCAATCAAATAAAAGTAATGTTTTCGTTGACAATAAAAAATAGCAAAAAATAATAAAAAATTAGAAAACATTTCACCTCTCAAAATGCGTTTAAGCTTAAAGTCGAAACGTCCAAAGTTTAACCACCCTGAAACCGTACAAAAAAATACTTGGTATTTGTTTCTTCACACTACGTGGTCACCACACCACAACGCCTTAGGAAAAAGGTACACGTAACGGTTTATCGCATATTTATCTTTTGCATAAATTAATAGATGCAAACAAGAGTGAAAGACAAAAGCGTTTTACCGCTATTTACATGCGCACATACATACATATACGGTAAATGTATTTATGTACATACATACATACATATGTATGTTCATACAAAGGTATTTAGATATGTATCTAAGTTGCTGGCCGCGAATGTGCACCGTGCGTGCGCAGTATAAGGCGACGAGCCAAACGGTAACGTGCCAACGTTGTAAAAGGCAATAGAAATTTCTGCATTGTTTGCGCAATATTTGGCAACAAGCGCGACGGCAAACATACTCACATACATCCATAAGTTTATATTTAGTTGCAGCGAATGCAATTGGTTGGCGCAGCAGTGCTTACAAATGACTTTAGAGCTTGCACTCTGCTGTGTAAAGTGAAAAGCAGAATGTGGTAAAATTATTGAAAATAGCTAAATGTTTCATGTAGTGAAAATGAGCTGTGAAAAAACAACAACACTACCTACAACAGTTGATTATACGCGTAAGTGCAGCTGGGAAGCTTCCAGAAACCGCACCTTTTCACTTATAAAATTTTTCTTGGCTGACTGCCTGAAGACTCTGGCACTAATTCCAACAGGCACTTATGTGTGTATATGTATATTCACATACAAAACAAACAAATATAGCTATACTCGTGTATGTATGTATACCAAATCTTTAGATATGTTTTGTTGCCATTTGCATAATGTAGCATTGCAGTTGTTGTTGCCATTTACTGACATAATGCGTTATGGCAGCGGCTGATATGACAACATTATTTTTTCCTCGTGCATTTATTGCTTAATTGCTGACAACTATTTATGTACATATGTATGTATGTATGTTGCTTGAATGCATTTTTATAGATCGATTTCTTTCTGTGGTCTGCATGTAGTCACTTGTTTATTTTAAATACTATTTCGTAATTAGTTAGAAAAAGCAATTCCAATTTCAAAGGTAACTGCAATTTCTTGGCACACATATCGATGGGCAGAAGTCACAGTGCGCCATGAGCACAATAGGAGCGAAAGCATAGCCAATTATTGAAAAATAACTGCAGCGATAGGTTAAAATGGCTCAAGTGGACTTAAGTTAACTTTGGTGTTTGGGTTTAAAGTAAAAATATGGATATACATTTCATTTTTTCATTTGCCACCTAACAATAAATGTTTTATCTATTGTACGAAACTCCTTCTCCAAATAAATTAAGTCAGCTTTAGAGTTAAATATAAAATTTTTCTTCGAGTAACTTAAATTCTTAAAATTATATATCTTTTTAGTTTGGCTATCAGTTTTATCAGTATCATATTTTTAAAATTAAAGGAATACTTCACGCTATTTAAGTCAGTTATGATTTAAAAATTTATTACAACCGATTTTACACGAAACCGTAATAAATATTGTTATAATTAGAATTGTGCTCTGAGTACTGAAAACATGGCAATTTTTTTGAACGAGTCGTTTTATTTATATTTTTTATTATTTTTCCCTATTTTTAAAAAAAATTCTTCACATTTTCTGGTTGCATTATTAACTAAACTGTAAATTGTAACTGCGTGAGTTCTAAATTATTTAGAGCTATTGTTGAAGTGCAAGCTGAAAAAGCTTCCACCCTCAAGAGGAATTTTCCGGTTGCTGTTAACGCCAGTGAAAGAAATTTAACTACATGCTGAGAAATACTTGAATAAGGCCTAGATATGGCTTCTGCGAAGCATAAACCCTGTAGTGCTAAAGAAAGCTTGGATAACTGCAACACAGTAAGCGAACAAAACTCAAACTAAACAAAAAATTGTTAGCATATGTATTTAAACACTTTTTATGTCGAATTTGCTGATTATTTCAAATAATTGTAGCAAAATTACGAGTGTTCAAAGTGTAAGCTATGGTTCAAGGCACCAAATTAGAAACAACTATGTCAACTGAATAAAAAGATATTTTTTGGAGTGCATATACTATTTTATTATTATGTTTTCATTGAGAAAAATTTCTGAAGCCAACAGTTGTAGCAACAAATTTTTGTAGTTATATTTCATACAACAAATTGTTCAAATAAAAAAAAAGTACTTAGAAATAGCTTTATATGTTTTTATATTTATACAAAAAAAAGTTGTTTTTCAACATTTTTTCCCCGTTTTTTGACGCGTTCGTTATTCATTCTAAATGAATAAATATGTAGGTATGCCATAACAAATTTAAATCAATATAGCATAAAGAGAGTAATTACATTTTTATTAAACGCCATTTTTTCACAACACGCTGCCCTCGCTTAACAGCAAAACATACGTACAGACTTTATGTATATTATATACATATACTATATATTGAATTAGAAAATGAATATAGGTTTTAAAAATGTTGTGATATGTTGTTTATTGTTTCGGCATATTTCGCGCGGTAAATTAGTTTTACTGTTGTTGTTTTTTTTATTTTTTTTTTTGGGAAATAATTTTTTCACTAATTACAATACGTGCACATGCACTTATCTATATTAAAAATATAATTTATTTCGAAGTTGCGATTTCGTGGCGCGCTGACGTCGCAAAGCCGAAAAAAAATTACTTTCTGTCACAAAACCCGTTAACCGAAATCTTCATTGCCGCAAACTTTCACTTTGCTTGCATACACTGCTTTATTATCAAGCACCACGTATATTGTCACGCTCTTTTTGGCATGATTTACTCAAATTGATTTTCGAAAAATAACAGTAAATATTGAAATAGCTCTGGTTTCTAAACTTTTGAAGTGATTTCACAAAAGCAAGTTCTTTCTAAACTGGCAAATGTCTGCTTTTTGGCGGTCACACATCAATATTTTGGTAGAAATAGACTCAAGATGCAGCGCAGCAAAGTGACATGTGGAAGATGAGCAAAGCAGATGAGGCGATTTGTAGTGTGGGAAGGCAAAAGAAGCAACACAAACGAAATGCTTTAAAAAAAAAGGTAATAACAACAATGGCACAGAAGAATATAAATACAAAATAATAAATAAAGCCTAAATATTTGAAGATTTTAGAAAAGAGAATATTGTAAACAAAACAAAAACTGAATACACAAGCACACGTACAAATAACCATACAAGTTAAATCGAGCAGCAAGAAATATCTAAAAATATTCAATTTGCTGCAGAATATTCTAGTAAAATATTTCGAAAGGTCGTAGTCGAAATATGTATGTATGTTTGTATTTATATGTACTTAAATGTAATATCGAAAACAGAACAGACAACGGTAAGCGCTTTACAAAACCACAGTGTTTTTATTTACATGTGTTTTCGTTCACGAAGTCATGACTGACGAAAAGAGAATGATAACATTTAGGTTAGCCAGATATTCCGACAAATAGTTCTTTAAAAAATAATGTTTGTGTACAGAAATGTAACAGTAAAGGTGAAAAATTACGGTTTTCGAAGTATATGTTTTTCTTCGAAGAAAATATAACGGAAGACGATTTATGGTTATTATTTTTTGTTTGTTTTTATTACAGAAAAACTCAAAACATAAATTAATATTGTGATTACCGTGCGTATTCGATTTAGAGTCGTTATAAGTAACAAGGCTAGGCAACGAGATGAAGATATGGAAACTATCCGGAATGATATAATACAAAAACTGCTGATGCTCATTGTTAAGATTTTACTTCTCTGTAGATTTCTTGATTATGGATTAGAAATATAAATTCGGGTTCCTCTTAACCTTATTTATAAATAAATAAAGGCAGGAATAGGTCTGATTGTAATGCGGACCTGATTTCAAAGCTTAGAGAATGAAACTCCATTGTGGTCTTATCTGATCTAGTAATATCGAACAGGCAGTCTACTCAAGAAGTTGGAGAATAACCTTTCAATAATAATAGAATAACGAATAATTCAAATATTTGGGATGGTGGAGGCACAAAGCACTAGCATCAGCTCATACGTTGATAATTGAACTCAAGATAAATGAGTATACGGGGAATATTTCGTAGTTTCACGAGAATAACTGGGTATATTCAGTGAAAGTTGCTATGATGGTTTTAAAATGGGATATACTATATGTATATGTGTCGTTTTAGATGGAGAACTTTTGGGTGGCGTTGGAGTGAATGAAAAATTTCAAATTTCACTAAAATTTTTGAAGAAGAAGTAAAGACTTGTGTCGAACGGGATTTTTCGAGTAGACAATTGCTTTGCAATTTGCTTCGATTCGTAAATGTATTCTATTCGAAATTCGGATCTACTTTATAATTTTTCGAAAGTTGTACCACCCTGTGCCAGAATAAATACGTAAAATTTTATTTTTGCTTTCTACAACTCAAAAGCTAACGAATATTTTATTCGAAAATTGGCTTAAAAATCCGAAAATCGAGTTACGGAGTATAAAAAATCCGAATTCGAGTAAATTTTTTTTCGAATCGAGTTACAGAATAGGCCCCAAGTAAAAATTTCAATAAGAAAAATTTTTAAAAACATTTTTGCTAAAATTTTGTGTTATCGAAGAAACTTTTTAGCATTAATTTTTAAGTTGGTAAATATAGACATTAAATATGGACTTTATACCGTTAACTAATTTTTAGCCCCGACTCATTCCCCTTGTGTGTGTTTATTCATTATATTTAACAGTTTTTTATTTACATAAGTATATTTAGTTTCGTAAGTAATGGTAAATAAGGTTATGGCGTAACGGTATTTTCTTTTACTGTTCATTTAAGTATGTAGTTGGGTATGTACTATATATTGAGCAACTCATAATTACCTTCTTCTTAATATATTTAGCAATTTTCGAGAGCTTTATCGCTTTGGCATTTAATTTGTGCGACGTCGGCTTACTCGCCGGCGGCACATCGAATTTGGCAATTTTGGGTAGCGACTCAATTTGATTGCAACTCATTTTGACTGAGCTTGAATAAATGTTTTTCGCAAAACACAAAGACCACGTTTTATAGCTTATTTTCAAAGTTTTTTTCAGCTGTGATTCAAATTTTCGTATTTTTATGTGATTTAAGTCCAGCGAAATTAAATTTTTCTTGTAATTTAATTTTTTAATATTTTATGGTGTTGAAGTGTTATGCCAATAAAATGCAATGACTTATTTGTTTTTGGTATTTTTTTCCAACAAATGATGGGTGAGTTTAAGAGTAGATTAGCAAATTTGCTTAAAAATATTTTCTTTTTAAGTTTTTGCACAAATTTATTAGCGATTATATTTATTTGGCTACACTTTTGCTTTGATTTCACTACTTTATTTAATTGAATATTCTTTTATTTGAAAGCAGTCACATTTTCACAATTTACTCCTTCACAAAGTCAATGCGCAATTTTGTGTGCGACCACAGATGCTTCCACAAACTTGCTTTGAATGGGAGTGTAGTGGAAAAAATACTTGAATTTCTAAGCTTTACTTTCTTGGCTTGCAAAGCGGCGCAAATAACTCTCTCAAAATGTATATTTTGTTTTAGAAAAAATTTACTTCAATTTGTTGAAATCAACATTTAACTTTACTCCAGTTAAGTACAAGCATTTATAGATATTGACAGGCGAAGAGCTTTGCTGCTTGGGCAGGTTGGTCGCGAAACGCCGATCGTTAATTGAACGTGTGTGAATAATAAGAAGCACAAATTGTGACTGAATGAAATGTTTTCGAAAACTTCGAAACGCTTCGTCGGCGCACAGCGCTGTGACGGTGGCATTTAGTCGGTGGCCTAGTGGCCGGCGTCGGTGTACCTAGAGCGGCACGATCGCAACATCACCGAATTCAAATGCAATACTATACAATTGAATAGACAAGACGAAACACACAGGCATACATATGTACGCATATGGGGGGCTTGACAGCGCTGACCATTTACTAGTCAAATGGCTTGCAAGCCGCGTAGCCAGCTTGTCGGATCAGCGTGTTTTCGAGTGCTCGAGCGAGCGATGGTCAGTGTGGCAGTTGTGACGATCGCAGCTTCGTGGTTGCACTTGTTTGTTGCAACTAAAATATTTGCAAAAAAAAAATAATGATTTTTTACTTTCTTTTTGCTTTCTGCTGCTGCATTATCAGTAGTGCGCTGCTGGCCTTTGAGAGCCGCTTTTTTCGCTCTCGCTGTGTTTGCTTGCAAGCAAAGCACGTTCGATCTCGAGAGACTCATTGAAGCTACTTGAGGCTCAGTTTGAGTTTGTTGAACAAGCAACTTTTAATAAAACTACTAGAAGCTTTTTGGTCAGCATAAATGGCAGCGTCTAGTGCGTGTCATAGTTCCCCACTAGATATACGTACATATGTATAAATATATTAATATACATATATACTATTAATATCTGCTTACATACATACACATGATGTCTAAGTATGTACCAACTTTTTGCATGACTTATTAGTTTCACCTTGCTAGCTATTACAATTCAATTTCACTATCACTACAAGAAGACATTTTAAACTGTCGAAATAATTTAAGCTCTATTTATGGCGTTTTGTCAGGTTTTGTTTTCGATAAATATTTTAAGCCGCCCATAATGACAAAGCCAGACAAGTGACTGTCTATAGTAAATTCCCCACATTTAGTAAATATGATGATATGACACTTTTTGATTTTTTTTTCTTTTTTTTGTCTATTCTTTTTTAGGCTGTTCTGAAAGAGTACAAAGTAGAGAGAGTCAAAATATCTGTTGCTAAAAATGTAAAACAATCTTTTGTCATTATCAGTGTGCCTCATACGTAAGTACATATCTATTGCGTAAGTCGCCACATAATATACGACCAAGCGCAAATTTGGGTTCATAACACAATGGGCGGAACGATTACATGGCGCATATGGAAGAAAGACGGAATAGAAATACACATGCCCACAAGATGACAGGCGAGGAAGCAAACTTTTGAACTCTGGCAAGATCGGTGGACAAGGGGGAGCAAAGGAAGATGGACCGCCAAACAGATCAAAGAAATACAGATGTGGCATAACACAGATGCTATCCGGTCGCGGGTATTTCCAAAAATACCTGTACAACATGGAAAAAGCAGAAAGCCCAGCATATATTTACGGAGACGAACCGCAAGATTATACAAACCATACCATTTTCATGTGCCACCGCTGGCAAGAAGCACGAAGCACGAAGAAAATAACCTCGGAGAACTAAGTACGGAAAATATTTTTAGAAAAAATGACTGCTGGCAGCGAAAAGTAGGAAATAATTGCCTAAAACATGGAAGAGGTTCTACGCACTAAAAAAATTGACATGGATGCGGACTCCCAATAGCAGATGAGCCAAAAAGCTTGATGCTGGCTACAAAATTGTAAGCATCCGTGGATGCAGGGAGAGCAGAAGTTGACCTGTAATGGGTCCATCTTGGAAACCTTGTTTTAGTGGTTACACCACTCACGTAGGATCACAATCCCTATACGGCGCGAAGGCATTTTAAGCCCTCCTTACGGCCTAAATATAAAAAAAAAAAAAAATGGCGCGTAGTGAGAAATGACAACTGGCGCAATTGTTGAAGAAAACATATATAATATTTGTGATTGTTATAGAGATAAATGCAAAGTTGAAGATCACTCTGGAAATGAAGATGTTAGTAGGTTAGGATATTCACCACTACAAATTCACCAAACTAAAAATATTTTCAATAATAACATATACTCACTCTATCTAGCTTAGTACATGTAATCCACCACACCAAAATTCACCACATCTAACTTACACACCACAGACGAACTCACCACATGTACTAAGTTTGAAAATATTCCAAAACTTGAATATGGTTTGGCATTTCATTTTTAGACATAGTTGAAATCTTTGTAATAAATTTCTTATTAACCCTTACGTGGGTAAAAATGGGCTTATAAGTAATTGTTGTGAACAAGAATGACCTGAGTACATTTATTAACTATAATATTACATTATCGTTATATCGCCTTTTGATTACCAGTTGTTTTCGTCGCTGGAAAGTCTAATTATTCTTTATGGTATCATTCACGCCTTTTGAAATAAGCTCTCAGTTCTCAGAAATTTTATTTTATTGAGCAGCGGGTTTTCCCGAGACCAATCTAATTTGATATGGATATGCAATACTAGTTACGACGAGAGCTATTAAATAAGCCAGGGCAGACAACAGAGTGACCTTATAGGTGATACTTTTCTATAATCGATCTTTGTTGATATTCGAAACCATTTTATTTATTATCTCTTAAAGATTTAAGAAATTATGAACAAAAAGACATGATAACCAATCGTTTACGTGACTGCGCTCAGCTCATTGAATTTTAAACAAAGCCTAGAACGAAAATCGAAAGTCTACGTGATCAATATGAGATGAGTTTTCAATCAACAAAACCCGTTATGCAATCAGAATTGATGGATTTATTAGAATATGAATTAAATCCAATAAATGAAGTCAAATGAAGATCAGCTCAAAAAAAATTCACATTGAAATTGAATTGCGATCAATCCCCAAAAAATTAAAATTTTTAATGAAAATTATCGACAAATTGACGGAACATTTTAAAATTTATTGAAAAACATTGAAGTTTTTTTTTTAATTTTGAACTTTATTAGGTAATATGGATAAATTGCTGAATTTTTATTGGAAGAGATCAATGGCTTATCGAAAATGATTGTAAAAATATCGAAAGTTTTTTGTAAAAATCGATAATTTAGTGTGAAATATCGCTACTAATATTTATATTTGTACATAACGAAGAAACAAATTTGAAAATATCCATTTACACATAATGCCGTTGATGCTTTGACGCTTTGTGTATTGAACGCAAGGTAAAACGCAATAAATTTGAATTTGAATTTCAAAACGATTTGGCCGCTACAATGTTGCAAAAAATAAATATTGTAAACAGGCGTGAAATGCTGAAATATATTTACATACAAACAGCTGTAGGGGTACGTGCAGAGAATAGTTTCGAATTCATCGCATTCCTTCCCAGTCGCTACGACATGTCAGGGGTAATAAATTTCGATGGGTACAAACTTGTACCAGGTGCATCGTGCCGGTGCGGCCATAAATTTGTAAGTAAAGTGTGTAGCATCTTTTCCTATTTTACTATTTCTCTTTAAATGCTTGTAAGTTTTATTGAGATTGCGCAACTCATTTGAATTTTTTCATTCTTGTAATTTCTACGGAAAATAACTGTAATAGCCCACTTTAAAGTTCAATAATTATGTATATTAAAGTGGAGAATTTATGACAATAATGAAACGAAAGCACAATTTGCACCATAAAAAACTGGCCAGAACTGAATTTTGCAAGTGTTCTGGGCATATTTTGTTGTGTGTGAAGACTTGAAGAACTTTTGTATAATGGCTTATTAGTTGACTAAAAATGTCATGAAAATATCAACAAAACTTTGGAAAACTCTTAACGCTTTTCTGTTATTTCAATTTTTCTTATTAAATATTTACCCCTGCTCGATTGCACGTCTTAAAAACAAGTTCCTTTAGAAGAAGAATTTGACTAAGAGCTCTAATGAGCCCATCTATGGACGCATAAATTTCAAACTAATAAGTGTGTACTCAAGCCGTAGGAATTCTTAAATATAAAGATTAAAATTTTAGCTTCTGAAATAGTTAAAAATATAAAACACAATTATTACAAAAACAAAAATAAAATACTAAAATCAAAATAGTTATGTAAATATGTTGAAGAGAACCATTGTTAGAGGCAAACATACGAAGGCGCTTAGAGAATTAATGACTGCTATAATTCACGTACAACACTGTTGATGTTAACTATGAACTCGCTTAATACCATGTTCAGAACGAAAGTTTAAAGGGATTAGATTACGTTTAATTACACTCACTATTCAGCCCGTTCTCACTGACGCTGAAAAGGTGAAAAACAGCACTTTTTGCCATCCAAGAATTCACATCGCTCAATATTTATCAAAAGAAAACATTGTCATACAGTATTTTGTAATGAATGCCGTATTATTTTAAATATTTTACATATAATGGAAGCATTTTTTTTATTTGGGAAGTCGGTTTTCGGATGAAATTAGATGTTTTGCTGTAAAAAAATTTGTTTGTTTACATTTTTTCCTTTTGTAATGCCTAAATCAGCTGTGATAACGTAATAGATTTCCAATGCTGACAAGTAGATGGCGCAAAATCAGAGTCGCACAGAGAGATTTAGCGTGGATCAGTTTCAAATCACTCCAATGAAGTGCTTTTGAAGTGTCATTTTTTTATGGCGAAATCTTGATAAATTTATAAGATTAGTTGGATAAATTCGGCTGTTGAGTGGCCGAAATCGTGTGACTAAGTGTCGGTCTGAACTTGGTATAAGATGAGGCTACCGAGCAGTAGATTTCGGCACTCACACCATTGGCAAAGTCTTTGAAGTTTGGCATATTCACAATCCTATGAAAAAGTATATAATGAGTTCAATTCATTTTTAATTGAGTTCGAAAATTATAAAAAAAAGAGTGATTTAAAAAGCATAGGCTTTCTTAGTCAAACAAAAAACTCCTCATTAAAATATCACAGCCGTCAATGCTCGTTGTATCGGTTAGTCTATAAAAGAGTTTGTCGAAGTGAGTAAAAAAAAAACAAAATTTCCATAATACTATCATCAAAATTAAAAAACAGTTAAAACAGGTTTCAGGAATTTTTCAGTTTTCATAACGTTTCGTTTTACATATTTTGGGGTCAACTATTGGCGGCGATTACGCCATTAGCACTGCTAGCCGATTTTTTTGTGGCACCTTGACAGCAATACAAAATCAAATATGCAATTGTTTACAGATATATATGTTTGTTGTTGTAGTCACAAATGTCTAAATCCAGAACTATTGAAGCAAATAAAAGTTATCTCAGCATTTTTGTAATTAAAACGTTATTCCAAGTCGTAAAATGTAAAGTGTTTGCTAGACAATCAATAGAGTTTTGTAAAAAACTTGCCTTTGCCGTAAAATGCAGTTAATTGCATGAAAAATATCACCTCTGACATGTGAAGTGTTGCATTTAAAATAACATCGGGTAACACGTGCTGCCGTGTTAAATAACCGGTAAATCTAATAATCGACTTAATCATGGCAATTGTAATTGACATCCGTGTTGCAATAGTTTAAGCAAATTATATATACTATATAACGAGTAATCCAAGTAGACGTGCTTTTCTCAATAGCCTAAAAGTATTGAATAATGTTCGACCGAATAGGCCGCGTCCATCACGCAGTTGATTCGGCGCCGTTATTGTGCTGATGTATGGACCGACTTGCCGCATTTTACGTCGATATCTTAAATGGAAAACGTACACATCGTGCTGTGCAAGAACTGAAGTGCTCGTCCTTCCCAAGCGACATCGCTTCACTCTATGGGCTCTTGTCTTGAAATTCCAAGACGATCCAGTTTTTCCAGCCAAATTTTGTCCAACGAAGAGGCCATTTCTGGCTCAATGGGTATGTAAACAAGCAAACTTGCCGCATTTGGAACGAAAGGCAACCAGAAAAATAACGGTTTGGTTTGTTGGCTGGTAAAATCATCGGTTATTTCTTCAAAAATGTTGCCGTTCAAAATGTAACCGTCAATGGCGACCGTTATTGTGCCGTGATAACCGACTATAACAATGATCTCGGCGACATTTGGTTTTAACAAGACTCCGCCACTTCCCATACATCGCATCAATCAATGAATTTATTGTAAGAACAATTCGGTGAGCAGATAATTTAACGTTTTGAGCCGACCCAAAATTGGGTACCAAGATCGTATGATACCATATTGTTAGACTTTTTCCTGTGGGAATATGTAAAATCTAAAGTATCTGCGGACGATCCCGCTTCGATTTAGGCCTCGAACGAGTCATCGAAAATTGGACTCAACGGATGGACGTAGCCGGGGCCAACATTTGAAAGTGGTAATCTTCAAAAAATAAATGCTAAAGACTGTAATTTCGAATTTCGATAATAAGCATTTTCCATAAAGTTTGAAGTTTAGTTGTTTTCTCTCTAAAAAAGTATGGAACCTAGATAAGGATCACCCTTTACATAATAGTTTTTAGGAAATATGTGTATCTTTGGTTCATGTGTATCTACGTATTAACAGAGTGTTTATAAGTATATATTTTTATATAGGTATATAATATTTTTTTTCTCTGGGAAAAGAGTATTCGAAGAAAAAGTCACACCCCCATAAATGAAATAACAGAAGAAACATAACTTTTGCAGAAGTCTTTCCTTCAATGCGTTCAACTGTCGCGACTTTTTATTTTAGAGAGCAGAAGGAATTTATAGCCTCTCATTACATAATTGTGTTGAAGAACATAAATATTCATAAAACGTAAATCGATTTTACTTCGTTTTTAACCGTTTCGAACTGCACCCGAAACACCCGTTAACTGAGGCTGGTGCGATTTCATAACACAAGATTTGATATAAAAATATATGCTTGCTGATTTCTCCTTCTTTTTATATGGTGTCGGGGTTTTTAAGCCACGGACTGGTTATTTAAAAACAAAGTTAATAAATAAACCATATTTGTGGTAGTTATTGTTTAATGGCTGTCGGCATTGAATGCGAGCGATTTAAGTACAAAAGTGTGTGAAAAAACAAAACGAAATTTGTGCAAGAATGGAGTAAGAATTATTTTCTTTTCTTTTTGATTTTGGAATTTTCTCGATCAATTGTCATACGACTTTGTATGTATTTTGTTAAGAGAACGATTTGAAACGAGCTATTTTGAGGAAAGTATGGACAGACCGCTGTATATAGAATTAACTATGTTCGATACAAGTTATAAAAAATGATCTAAATCAAAATCAATGCAGCGAAATGTTAGTTATTAAGGAACAACTATATTGATATGATTAATAATTATAATTAACAAAAAAAAAAAAATTATAAGCCGTTGGAATTTTACATTTTTTATATATATAAAACAGCAAATGTTTTGTATATCAATAAAATAACGATATTCGGAATATATAATGTGTAGAAAAATAAATAATTATTTTGTGAAATTTGCATATATTTTTATATATTTATACCGATGTTCAGTAAAAATTAGATAATTTAAAAAAAAAAATTTTTTTTTGTCATATAATTTGTACCCATATTCAGAAAAATTAGTTTTTTTTTTAAATTAATATTAGTCGCTTTGAATTCCACAGTAAGAAATTATACTAATTTTCAAAGTTAGAGACGGTAGATTGTTTACTAAGTAACTGTAATTTCAAATTTATTTTCAAAATTATTTTGAATACTACAAAGAGTGACACGGTTCTCGAATAGCCTTGGCTTACTTAATTTTGGTTTTCTATAAATTATTCATACCCTCTTCATTATTTATTCCTCGGTCTCCTCTAATTTTTATTTCAACTGTTTTTTTTTTTTTGTAATTTTCGAAGTATAGAATTCTATATCATAAGCAAGTACTTAATATTTCAAACAGGTTTAAGAAATAGCACCTTGCTTTAAATAAAATTAAAAATARGAAAACACAACAAATAATTTTCGATTGCATAAAAGAGACTTAGAATGCCAAAAGCCTGTAGCGTCATRGGGGCTTGGTGCCTTGCCGAATACAAAAGCCAAGGTGCGAAGCAAAAGATACGAAAGTTAAGGAAATATCAATGTACACTCGTGCTTTGAATGCTGGCGYTAAATTGGCATTCATTTTGACTTAGACAAAGAGACTTGCTTTGCAGAATATCAGTTCACTGCGATCAAGTGTGTATAGCTAAAACGTCTATTTGTATATTAAGTAGATGTATAGTATATTGGCGTACGTGTACTTTTGGGCGGGCAACTGTTTCATAAATGAGCTGAGCTTAAAATAAGTCGAGAAAAAAGACGCTCGGGTCATTAAATAGCGCTGCGAAGAAACTTGTTTGCAATTTTGCTAAAAATTCCAAAATAGATTTCAAATTTGGTAGCTGCCTGAATCTGCTGCGCTTATGTGTACTTTCGAAGTTGGATGCTCTGCCGAATAGGTTTTAGCACTTCTCACCATTTATTTTCACAATTCAAAAGAGTAAATAAAAAGAGCCAAAATAGAAGAAAATGCATTTAATGTTGATAAATATTAAAGAATTGTAAGAGAGATAATTAATGAAGTCAGTTATGAAATTAATCAAATCGAGCAGATGCGCTCACAGGTGGGTATTGTACATGTAAAGTATGTTAGCAATGACAATAGAAACGGAACAGTCGTACACAAAGTAATTAAACATGTTAATTCAGTGGGTCGTAGTTGTTGAGATGATATGAATCTGGTAGCGCAATCTAGTGAAATTTTGCAAAAATAAAAGGTCTGTTATTTTCGGGGTCCCGATGTTATGAAATTTTGATTATAATTCATATGCCTTAACTTTTGGTTATTAGTATTTCGATAAGAATTCTGTGAAGTATTCAATCAACTTTATAATTAATTAAAACTTATTTGAATAAATGTTAAAAACTCGTCTGCATCGGAATCATTTTTGTTTTGTAGGTCTCGAAATTTCGGGTTTCAGAAAATTACTCGATATTCTCCAAATTGTTCGGGATTTGTCAAAATAATTTTTTTTTTAATCCCGAAATGTCAGGTTTAAGAAAACTACAAGTTAATCTCAAAACTTTTCGATATTCGACAGAATAATTAATTATATTTATTAATCCCGAAATTTCAAAACTTGTGATTCTCCAAATTGTTCGGGATTTGTGGAAATAATTATCGTTTTTTAATGCCGAAATTTAGGGTTTCAGTGAATTACTTGGTATTCTCGAAAATGTTCAGGATTTGGCAGAATAAATAATTTGTTTTTAATCCCGAAATTTCGAGTTTCAGAAAGTATTTTGAAATTCTCCAAATTGTAGGCTATTTGACAGAATAACTTTATATTTTTTAATCTCGAAATTTCGGGTTCCGGAAAATAACTCGGTATTCCCCAAATTTTTCGGGATTTAAAAAATTAGTTAAAAATATCAAAATTAAATTTTTTTTTTTTGGATTTAAGGTGCTATCTGAAAATCGCAAAATTTCAAAATGATCGAGATTGCTCGGAATTAAAGTTATTAGTTCAAATATAAGTCGACTCTATTTCTGACAGGAAAATGGCTCGGTACCAATACTTATTCCCACCACCGTTTCCACGACAGTCGGGTCTACGTAACCGAAACGGACCCGCATTTTTATCCGGCTAAGCACTGTCAACTCAGCAGAATTCTGCCGCTACAACAACAACAACCACCACTGTTTATATATGTTAAATTTGAAGTTCTATTTTTATTGATATGACTATGTGGCTCGCGTCATCAACTTATTTAACTAATTTCATATGCAAAGATATCCGTAAAGCCTGCTGCCAGTAGCACTGAATTCCAATATTTTTCAACAGAAGCGTGTTTTTGCATTCTAACATATTTTTTTGCCTTTTCTATATTCTATTAAGAAGAAATTGCAAGCATAAAATATTAGTGGAGCGTGCGCAGGCGTACGATTGCGTAATGCAATCTTCATATTTAATGCTAGTGACCGGTAATTTAGACAAATAGATAAATAAATAATTCCCATTGTTATTCATTGTTTTAACATAAAAAGTTGAATAAAATAAATTAAACAAAACAAAAAAATAATTGCGCATTTTTAATGTGCTGTCATTTTGGAAAAAATATATTTATATAAAAAATTGTAAGAGTAAAAGTGAGTTGTCTACAGTCCTTAGCAGAAGGAATGTTAATTGCGGCTATGCTACTCATCACAGATGCATTTCTTATAACATAAAGGAATTTGAATGGCAGCTATAGAATATAGTGATCCGTTCTGTACAATTTATTCGGCGATCAATGCGTGGACTTGGGCATTAATCTATGCCAAATATCGTGAAGATATGTTGGCCAATAAACAAGTTTTCCAACAAGGATTTGATTTTGATCAGTTTATATGACAGCTATATCCTATAGTGATCTGATATCGGCAGTTCTGACAAATTACCAGCCTTTGAAGAAAAAATATGCAAAATTTCAGATCGATAGCTGACAAACTGAGCGACTGGTTCGCGTATATACAGGCAGACGACCATGAACAATGGGAAAAACAACTGATCAAAAGTACTGCTTTTTTCTTATTAACCATTCGATGATAAGAAAATTATTTATTTTTAATAAATAAAATGACAATTTATAAAACGTATTGTAAAATCGAATGTAAACAGCAAACAATTTGTACCGAACAGTACGAGCATTTTCCGAAGATAAGGTGATTTATGTACGTGTACTGAGCACATGTCCGTCCACGTGTGATAAACTCAAGTTTTGACCTTTTGTTGATAACCAGTTTGTTATTGTTATTTCACAGTAACCTTCTATGAAGCTCAATGTCTTGATGCAGTCAAAATTGATTGATAGTTTCATTAAACTACTCATTTGATGTCTTGATAATCTTTAGTCGAGATACTCTTGAATATTATGCTGAAAATTCTTAATGAAAATTTTTTTGCGATCTTTTCATAGAGATGTGGTTACGATTTATTGTGAAAGCTCTCACAAAGCTTTTGGTTTCAAGAAAAAATTAAACTTAATTTAAGCACTCGCTAAAATATCACCAAAGCAACCAGAGCTGTTGATAGTTGCCGTGAAAGCTTTCAATGCTTGAAAACGTTTTCAATTCAATGAGAGTAATATTTCTGAGAAAAACATTAATTGGCGAGACCGCAAAAAACTGTGTTACAAAGATGTTGTTACAAATTAATGTAAGCTTCTAATTTCAGGAAGCTTCGAGCTTTTAGTTTGCAGCAAAATTAAGTCCTAATACAAAAAAAAAATCATGATAATAGTATAGTATATAGTCTCATTAGAAAGCTTTTGGCAAATGACGTAAGAGCTTTGATATTTCCAAAAAGCTTCCACTTAATGACTAGTTGTATTACTAAAAATAAATATCAATGGTTTGTTGCGAAAGAGATTATAGACTTTTGTACCCTGCAGTTAAAATTAGCTTATTAAGTTGATTGTAGTATCGAAAAAAAAATCTTCAAGGAAAAATATAATACGCCTAAATGCTATGAACACTTTTCGCCGTAAATATCATCAGACAATACCCATGTCTTATTGAAAAGCCATTGAGAATTGAAGTCAAAGCTTTCAGACCTTTCAAAACACTTTCTTTTTTTAACTAGTTAAATTTATAAAAATAAATATTAACTGTTTGAATTTTTCCAGCGATACATGGCATATTACTTGCATATTGAGATGCTGTTGAGAATTGTTGTGAAGGCTTGAGTTTTTTTCATTATCGAAAACCAATATTTCCACAACAAAAATACAGTATATAGTTACAGTTGTTAGTTGAAGATCACATGTCACTCAGTGTGCAATGAACACGAGCGCTGAACTTTATGTTGATAACGTAGAAGGTCCAACAAAAAGTCATTGAACATAAAATTCGCACATAAAAAAATCATATAAGAGCACATACAAACATATATTACAAAGTATTGTATAAAATAATGATTTTTAAAGCACGACGCAAAATCCAACACTGATTAAGTGGTTTAAGCCGCAATTGCTGAAAAAAAGTAAAAATCTTCACAAAAGCGTAAAAATCTCATTTTGTTGGCGCTTTCAAATACATTTTCAATTTGTTTCAATTTGTTTATTCGAAATACTTATAGTAAATAAAACAAAGTAAAAAAGTGTTTTCAACTACATTTTACGTCTTTTTGCGGGTTGATTCCATTGCGCTGAATGAATGAGCTTCAATTAATCGCTTTATGTAAACAAATCTAATTAAAGTTTAGTCTATTTGTACAAAACGCGCGGTACAAGACAATCAACGTAGCCACTCGCTCAACGCTTCGGTGCACAGCAGCCGAATTATAAACAAAAATCTTTATTCTGTTATTACCGGTATTGCGCGCTGCTCTGCTCTCTCCCACCTGCAGCGTATTTTCTTCTTCTTACTTTTGTGCTTTCATTGAATTCGAAAGAGCACCTCACACTAACACACACACACATAATTATGGGTGTGTATGAAAGCGATTTGCGATTTGCGATTTGTTGGCTAATTATTTTCGGAAAGTATATAAATTATATTAAATCACCTAATAAATTTCGATCTATACTCGTGGTGCTGTGTGTGGCGGTCAGGAAGCATGCTTCAGAGCACGCAGACAAAAAAGGCGTCGTGTATTTTGGCGAACAAACCTACAAATATATAACTTAAAGCAGAGCTGCGCAGTAAATAATATCGATAAGCCTAAGGAAAAGCTGAAAAAAGTGTGGAGAAGGCTGCTGATATGATTTTATTATTAAAAACTCCACGCATGCGAAGGTACATACAGTGACTCACAAAATTGATCACACTTCAGTTGAATATTCATTTCTTTTTTCATTCCGTCTGAATGCTTATGTTGCTTGGCGTTTGATGTACCGTTATCTATATGTTTACGTCGCCAGCAAAATTAGCGGTAAAGTAAAATTTGAACAATACGCAGAAGGCAAGCGTGATCAATTTTGAGACTTTCGCTCGAAGTTTTTGGACGTGCGCAAAAAAGTGAATTCATTAAATAGAATAGTTTGAATTATTTGAAAAATATAGATATAAAAGGTAAGAGAAAATATGCATACGTTTTTCCGCCGCTACATGGGAAAAAAGAACATGGTTATCTCCAATGGAGTTAAAGGCGAGGTGAAAAAATTGTTGATTGATGGTGTGACTCATCGCGAAATTTGTCGAAGGCTGAAAATCTCCGTTGGCATTGTGAGTAAAATTCACAGAAAATTTGCAGATTTATTCATTAAAAATAAAGCTGGTCGTAAAAGAATTCTTAGCTCAGTTCAGGAACGGGRCGTTGTTAGGAGTATAAGAAGTGGCAAATGCGAAAATGCCGTGGAAATATGCCATAGCCTGGAAAAGAATAATAATTTAAAGATTTCTGCAGAGACAATACGCAGAACATTACGAAATGCTGGTCTAAAAGGCCGTGCAAAAGTCAAAAAGCCTCTTCTCACTGAGAGACACAAGAAGTTGCGGCTAAATTTTGCCAAAAAATACAAGACCTGGAATGCAAGTGACTGGGAGAAGGTCTTGTGGTCGGATGAAACCAAAATAAATCGTTTAGGATCGGATGGGCGCGAATGGGCGCGAATGGACCTGGAGAAGCAAGGGTGCGAAATTACAGGCACACCACGTTAAGCCTACGCTGAAGTTTGGAGGAGGCTCCATTATGGTATGGGGATGCATGACGATCAATGGTGTTGGTAGATTGGCCAAAATCGAAGGACGAATGACGGCAGAGTCTTATATTGAAATTCTGCGCAGTCATTTGCTTGGCACTATAGGAGACTTAGGTGGAAATGGGTCGGAAATTGTCTTCCAACAGGACAATGATCCGAAGCACACAGCAAGAGCGACTMGCAAATGGCTCCAGGACAATAGTATTAGTACACTAGATTGGCCTCCGCAATCTCCGGACCTCAACCCCATCGAGCACCTGTGGGGTATATTAAAAAAATCGGTCGCCGGCGAAGTCGGCTCATTGAGCGAATTATGGCCTAAGGTGCAGCAGGCAAATTTGTGTTTAAGTATGCCAAGGAGAATCAAAGCCGTTATAGATGCCAAAGGTGGTTATACGAAGTATTAATATTAATTTTTAGCTCTGTTAATATTGAGTCACAAAATTGATCACACTAAAATATTCTATATTTAGTTTCTTTATTGCTTTTATTTGTTATTGTTAAATGAAATATTACTTGTGTTTTATTCTTTCATATTATATCTTAAAAAAATATAAAAAATTTCGAAAATATCAAATCATTTACGAGTTTTTTATCATCGCTTAGGTACGTATTGATCTATTGATTGATATATCTTCTTGATTGAATTCAAAAACAGTACTTTGCTCTGAACTTTGACTTTGCCTGACGGTTATTAAAGAAAATCGTAGGCTATGGCCTTATGCTTTAGGTTCAGTTACTTCCATATCAAGTTATTATAAAGTATACAATGAAGCGAAAGAGGGCTGAATTTGGATTTTTAACTATATATAAAATACTTTGAATGGCGATGACCCAAAAATATGGGGTCTAGACATAAGCATTATATGTTTTTAAAAAAATACCTCTTCTAAGGAGAAAAATTATCGTGACTTGTGTAAATAAGGCAATAGGGTTTATTCGAAACTTATTTTAAAAAAGGAGAGTGTAAATACAAAATCTTGATAGCGATGATCAGCCTCAAACCTAACTTTTTTTTATAATTCTTTAAATGTATGTCTTTTCGAAACAAAAAATCTAATTTATAGAAGCTTAAAAAATAATGAGCATACGATATGTGAATTTATTATCAATTAAAGCGATATTAACTTAAAATTTTAATTAATTAATGCAGTGAATCACATTCATCAAGACCAAATATGTATGTATAATACTAAGTTCATATGTAATTACATTATTACCATTCAATTTGAATCTAATTACATTTATCAGCTCAACTGTGGGCATTCATATACTTATACAATTTAGTAAAGCCTCGTTTAATTAATCGAGCTATTTATTAAGCCATCCGTCAACATATTTAAATAAGCGCTTTAGCCCTGCAGCATGTAGGGAAAGTAAACTTACTCTCAGTTGCTCACACATGAATTGATGTAAATAAATACAAAATTTACTAATAGCATACAGCGCTAAACAGACAACTAAATAAGTATATATAGTCGTGAGAATAACTTATGAAGAGACTAGTAGCCTATATTTAATTACGAATTTCCATATATGCATAGTTAATAAGTACTGCTGCTGTTAGGTAGGTGTGTAAGGGCATGTAACATCTGTTGCAATGACATGTTAACATGTCTTACAAATAACGCTGGGAATATTCATTAAAATTGTGCAAATTACAATTACTTGAGTAAAAATAAATAGCACTATGCGAGTTAATGGCTGGGCAGAGTTGATTAAATGCTGATGGAAAGCGTATTTGCGCGAGCGGCAACCAATGCATTACTTAAATGCAACGCAGCAATGCGGAAATATACATACATAAATTAACAGCAGCTTCATTATTTATTATGAAAACAATTTTTTTTGTTTATTAATTTTTTTTTTTTTTTTTTTGTTTTGCTATGCATTAGTTTACAGGTGCTACTTTATACAAGTGTAAGTTTGTTGGATTTTAATATGGGCACTATGTATAAGGAACTGTGCTCTTGTGCTCCAAGTATTTTTTTTTAAATAATTAGCTTTTTTAATTGCTTAGAATATATGTATGTAAGAGATTGTGAAAATGTGCAGCAATGCATTGCTTAAAATAAAGTTGAGCAAAGTAAAGGATGCCCTTTCACGCATTTGCTTATATTAAAGGTCTCAAATATGAGTAAAAACAACTTATGTTATTTTTCATTAATTTTAGCTAATTGCAGGCATCTTTTTGTTGCAAAGCTTCTTTAATTTCCAACCAACCCTCGTATGTAGCCTTGCTGTAAGCGCATAAATAACCAACCACGCCGCTAAATTCTTGCATATTCATAACTAAAAAACACCCGCTTTTTATTCACTTTAATTGAGATGTCTGCTTTATGTCGCTTCATGCCATTAACGCTAATAAATTAATATAAAAAAGCTTTTTAGCTTTCACAGCGCCGCCAGCACAGTTTTTCGCGTCCAACCACCTGCAAAAATCGGGTCAAAGCCGCGCTGAAACTGTGCTGCAAACAAGTATGAACTGGTGACAGCAACAACAATAACAATTACAGTTTTTATAAACAATTAAATGCTGAAAATACTGACCGGTGTCCTTTTTAATGCAAATAAACAGCCCAAAGAAAAATCCGAGCTTAGCCGGTAGGAAGTAAACGAAGCGATGCCACTATTATCGTACATATTTATGTATATAGTGTGCATTAAAGAAAGCATCTACAAATTATTTTAATTGAAGCAATTGATTTTGATAACACATCGATAAAGCGGCACCACCGACACACACACACACACACATATGCGCAGAGCGATGCGAACATGCACTTGAACGAGCGTTTCATGTCAGAGTACCATTTACAAATTGCACAAGTTTTGTTGTTGTTGTTAACCATGCTGAAATGTGACAAGATAATTTGTAAACGCTTTCAACTGCGCTGTGTAGCAATCGAGGCGAGGCATAATTGCTGTTTGCTTCAAATGTTTAAGAGCAACAGTTGCAAAGTATTCATTAAATGTATGCTAATAGAAAAGTGAGCAGTAACAGGGTGTTCCAAAATGAATAATAAATATAATATAACCAGAAATGCTTATCAAAGCTGCTTTTGAAGCCTGAAGTGTAAACTGAGTACAACTTCACTACTGACATAACTGTACATTATCGAAAATTTACTACTTTTTCGAAGTTAATATTGTCTTAACGCAAAGTTGTAGTTTTTTTCCCAATATAGTGTGTAGAAAAATTCGAGTCCTAACCGTGGCATCACAGTTTTCAATAAAGAATACCAATTCATTTCAAAATTTATCGACATAATGATTAGTTATCGGTATTTTTTCTACTTATAGCTTCAATATATTGTTTTAACTTGATGTTTTCAATATTATTTTATATTAGATATTTGGGAAATTTTATACTTTTATGACTATCGAGCTTTTTTTTGTTATCAAGGAAGGGCTTTAACTATATAGGTTTAATATTATATATTATATTATAATATTATAATTTTTTTTTATACTTATCT
>NW_017537312.1:1154706-1156672 GCF_001853355.1 Bactrocera latifrons
TATAATAAATTCTCGGTGTATTATTTTATATCGATATTGTTGTCAATTTATTTCAACAACAATTTTCATTGAATTGTAATTGGTGCCTACAAAAAATATTATTACGACTGTAATATATATATATTTATATTATTACAACTTGCAAAGGTTTGAGATTTACCGAGACAGTAGCTCTTACTGCAATCATGAGGAGTTATGATGGAGGCAATAATGGTGAAAAGACATGCATATGTAGCACCCTAATTATCATTGATATATAATTGTTTTCATTGATAACAATAATTATCGATTAACAGTAACTATCGACTTTTGATTGCAAAAATAAATCAATTTCTTATAACAAACTTACAGATTTTCGATAAAGGGTAATCAACTTCCGATAACAAAATAATACATTTTCGATAAAAAAAAGATGGATGTTTGATCTTAATAAAAATTATTAAGAAGCACTGGTAACCATACGATTAATTTGGCGTTATTGTATCTGATGTAGCAAATCCATTGTGATTTTTATACTCTTGCAACATGTTGCTACTGGTCAAGGGTGCCTATCGACAATAGGTTTAATGAACATATCTCCTAGACCACCAAAGCTACAATAGCCAAATTCGCTTTAGACAATTCTTATAAGAACTGTTACAGACAGCGTGAAAATGGATGAAATCGGATGGTTACCCCACCCACATACATACATATGTATATATATAACGGTACTGTTAAAACCTACAAAATCAATAACAAAAAAGGCCAGATACATTAAATTTTACGCTTTATACAAACCGCTATTAAATAAACTCACATATCTCAGGACCTACTCGACCGATTTCAACCCAATTCAATAAGTAACATTCTTATGTCACAGTGCGAAAATGGGCGAAATCGCACTGTAACCATGTCTACCACCCATATAACACAATTTTAAGTTTCATCTGACTCTTTCCTTTCCAGTATACAAATCGAGAAGCAATTAATATAACGGGATAAAACTTTGCACCGAATATTTGGACCCCTGACGTTTTGCGACAAATATTGGCCAATGTGTGAAATTCAGGGATTAACTTTCCCTGACAATAGTATCGCATATATCGCCCAACACGTGCTCAATTCAAATATAGCGTATTTTACTGATAATAGTGTATCTTTGTTCCTAAAATGCATAAAATTGGTCGAATCCGGGTGACCTTACTCTATATGATTGTTAATGGCTTGTGAGCTGCCTTAATGAGTATCAGGGAACATTTTACTAGTATGGCAAACATAGATAAAATCGAGCCGATACTATACGCATCCCCTATATACCAGATAAGTATGTATAATGATTTTCATCTTTTAATTCAACCTCGGCCAGCGAATTTATCGGTCAGTGTATGAATCATTCCGGTCTATTGATTGACGTTTTACATCTTACGGCAGGTTGCAATATAAAATGTTCGCTTGCACCCGAGCATATGCCTTCCTTACTTAATTAATATTCAATTATTTATAATAAGTAATTAATTCCATTAATATAAAAATATTAAATAATTTGTTTTTTTTTTTGTTGTAAATGAGTATGCGCCACAAATATTGTATAATATGTAAGAAACAATTATTTAAAAACATTGAAATAAAATAATAATATGATGGTGCGTTTGCATATAACTTTTTGCAGAACTTCCTACCAGTGGAAACAATACATACGAACTATATACTATATGTATATATACTATATAAGTACATAACTAATAAGTGTCGGCAGTTTAGAGGCAAAGGGTGCTGCTGTGCTAACATACAATTAATTATTTGTCATTTTTACAGAGTGTTTCTTCAAAGGAATTCAACTCGTCAGTAATTGAAACTAAAGTGGTGAATAAAGAGTACATTAGGGTTCCTTAAGCGTTGCTGGCTGGAGTGCATTTAACGGGAAAATAATTTAAAGGAAGAAAACTCGTATATTCTCAGGCTAAACAATTTTTTTTTTTTTTTT
>NW_017537312.1:1157880-1159102 GCF_001853355.1 Bactrocera latifrons
AATTTATTGTAAATAAATAAGTTAATAAAAAATATTATTTTTGAAATAATTTGAAGATTACTGCACTTAAGATTTGTTGCAATTTTTTTTTATTATATTATATATGTTCTAATCACATTTCACTCTAACCAACAACGCTTGGTGCATTGTAGCAGCTACAACGAAAAATTATATACCAAAAATCGGTATATATGAAAATAAAATAAATTCACTTTGCGAGCTAATGAAATTTCTTTAACAAAATTTTTGTGCTTTGTGGTTCTTATTTTGTTTTTGTTTTGAGTGTCGGGTTTGTAATAAAGAATAATATTTTCGTTCCTAACCTCGCCGCTCAACAAATCCATCTCATGCGATGCGGCATGCTTTGCCGTTTTTATAATGCTGTAGGTCTTGGCGAAGGGCGCCTTAATAAGCTGATTAATGCGTTAGTAAATTTAAGGATTCGTCAAACATTTGTTAATTTGCATTTTTCATTATTTTAATATATATTTTTTTTTGGTTTGTGGTAATGGAGCAGTAAAAATGTTGACGTTTTGGCGGAATAAGAAAACAGAAAAGAAAAAAATTCAAATGAAGGAAATTTCGTTTAAAATTATATGCAAGAAGATAAATGGAAATTTTTGTTTTAAATTTTTTTTTTATTTAAATTTAGTTTAGTTGCTAAATCGTAAAGGAATCGAGTAAATTATTGGCGTATTGTGATTAAACCTAAAAATATGATTATTTAATTGATGCATAGCTGAGAAAATTCGGACTTACAATTTTAAGGAAACTTATAATTTATAAATACTTTATATATTCATAGATATGTAAGTAATATTTGTTATATTAAGTTGCGATGATAATTATAAGAGTTAGTACCGAATAAAAGTAGTAATAGTAGCATATAATAGTAGTAAAAGTGAGAAAACTTAATCACGATAAAAGTTAAACCGCAGCAACCACGGCACACATAAAAAGAACGCTCTTGGCAATTCAAAACTTGTGTACTCACCTCCCACGACTCTCGTGTCAAGTCACTGATCTCCTCGTTCTCTTGGCTGCCGCTACGTCCGCTCTTGCCGGTGCCGCTCTTCGTCCACTCGGTATCATCTTGGATGAGTTCGAAGCCACGCGCTTTGATTTGCTCCTCATTCAATTCACCGTACAGGTGTTGCACCCAGGTGTTTATGAAGCGATACAATTCATCAACGCTGTGAAGTGAGAGAATTAAAAAAAAAAA